>NC_134398.1:25426124-25591573 GCF_050003625.1 Haematobia irritans
AAAAAAAAAAACTTTGGTCGAAGCAGGGATCGAACCCACGACCCTTGGCATGCAAGTCGGACGTAGCAACCACTGCTCCACGATGCCCAACTAAATGTATTTTTCTGGTAAAAAAACTTTATTTAATCGGTTCGTGGGCGCCGCAAGCTATACTACATATATATATATATATATATATATATATATATATATATATATATATATATATATATATATATATATATATATATATATATATATATATATATATATATATATATATATATATATATATATATATATATATATATATATATATATATATATATATATATATATATATATATATATATATATATATATATATATATATATATATATATATATATATATATATATATATATATATATGTAGTATAGCTTGCGGCGCCCACGAGCCGATTAAACAAAGTTTTTTTACCAGAAAAATACATTTAGTTGGGCATCGTGGAGCAGTGGTTGCTACGTCCGACTTATATATATATATATATATATATATATATATATATATATATATATATATATATATATATATATATATATATATATATATATATATATATATATATAATATATATATATATATATATATATATATATATATATATATATATATATATATATATAATATATATATATATATATATATATATATATATATATATATATATATATATATATATATATATATATATAAATATATATATATATATATATATATATATATATATATATATATATATATATATATATATATATATATATATATATATATATAACTTATATGGGTAATTGTCTATTGATGACAATAACGGCTACATAGCTCAGTCGATAGTGTATTTTATATATATATATATATATATATATATATATATATATATATATATATATATATATATATATATATATATATATATATATATATATATATATATATATATATATATATATATATATATATATATATATATATATATATATATATATATATATATATATATATATATATATATATATATAGTATAGCTTGCGGCGCCCACGAGCCGATTAAACAAAGTTTTTTTAACAGAAAAATACATTTAGTTGGGCATCGTGGAGCAGTGGTTGCTACGTCCGACTTGCATGCCAAGGGTCGTGGGTTCGATCCCTGCTTCGACCAAAGTTTTTTTTTTTTACATATATTAAAGATATGGTCGGAAGATTCCGAAAAAATATTCAACATTACATTCTACTATTTTAAATTTTTAATATGAACTGTAAAATGTGTCTTATTAAAGACCTAAAGTCTGAAAAGAACAGTGTTTGATATAAACGAAATGGACTGTATTCTTGGTTCAAAACGTTTTCGGTACACGTATTCCAAAGGTTTTTTTTTTTTTTCTTTGCGTGTATAGACAATTTTGTCATAATTTTATTTCTATAGAAAATTTTGTAAACAATTTATTTCTATGAAAAAGTTTACCAAAATTTTATTTCTATAGAAAATTTTCCCAAAATTTTATTTCTATAGGTAATTTTATTTCTAAATTTTTACTCCTATAGAAAATTTTGTCAACATTTTATTTCTATAGAAAATTTTGTCAAAATTTTATTTCTACAGAAAATTTTGTCAAAATTGTTTAATTGAGTTTAACTTTAAAATAAACAAAAAAACTTAGTTAGCTCGTATCTCCTTAACTATGTGCCTTAGGGTCAACAAGAGCTTAATTCGTGATCATCTCCAAAGAAATCAAAAAATCCATGAAGAAGGTGAAAAAATCGACATTTTTATATAAAATCATTCGTGATCATCTTAAAAAAATTTTGTCTGAATATATGTTTGGTATGACAATGACAAAAAAACACTTTTGAATAGTTCTGTTCAAAGGGCATATCACGCTGTAACTGAGATCACATAGAGAAGTCGGGTCCAAACGGAATACCACACGTATTGCTACTGAAACCACATCTGAAACATTTCTTTGTATTCAACCATAAATGCATCACGGCTATACCAAATACATCAATATGTAGGACGCGACCGTGCCTCTGCCCAAAATTTATCTTTTAACCTTTCATAACTCATCATGATACCTACCATGCACTTAACTCAAAAAATGCGATTATATGATAATTTTTGTTTTGTTATACATTTTCACAACTTTTCCGTTAAGCTTCCACTAAAAATACATAAAATGTAAATTTCCCAAATCCGCTGGAATATGAAATGAGCATAAAAACCTACTTCATCGTCAAAGTGTGGGCGGGGGAGGGAAATATTCACCATCCTCTATCAAACAACCCGTTTGTGACCAATGTCTACGATAACTTTTACGTGGCTGTAAAAAAATAAACATAAACAAAAAGTTTTCACGACGAACAAAAAAATCAAAAAAAAATCAAATCGAAATAATTTGAAAGTTTGTGACATTAAAACTGTTGGATTTAGTTGCCATAGATGATGGATACTAAAACACCTGACATCTTCGAGCAGGTGGTTCCAAATCAAAAAGAGAACAACGTCAACGACTTGCCTTTAGATGATGAAGGTAATAAAGGATGCTGTAATAAGTTTTTGCATTCAAAGATGCAAATGCATTGTTTTTAGTATTTTTTTTTTAATGTAGTGAAATACGAACATTTTTATTGTTCATCTTCTGATGCACAACGATGGACTATATGGTACTATTTTTTTTAATTTGGTCTTGGAAGTGAAAACTGTGTTTTTATTACCTTTACAATGCGGAGTCTAATATAAACAATTTCTTCGTTCATTTGACTCTCATTCGAAACCGTAGTTGAAAACATGTATATACCGCCGTAAGTTCGGCGTGGTATTTGTCTAATATATACGTGGTATATATTAGACAAAGAAGGTATGTATAGGTAAGTCTACAAACAATTACGAATTGATATGGGCTTTTGCACGGTATATAGAGAGCCAGAAATGAAATATGGGTCGCTTATATGGGGGCCATATACAATTATGAACTTGATATTGACCAATTTTTGTATGATTGGGGATCGATTTATATGATGGCTATATATAACTATTGACCGATATGGACCTAGTTAGGCATGCTTGTTAACGGTCATATACTAGCACAATGTAACATATTTCAACTGACTCGGATGAAATTTGCTCCTTCAAGAGGCTCCAAAACCAAATCTTGGGTTTATATGGGGGCTATATATGATTATGGACCGATATGGACCACTTTTGGCATGGTTGTAAAATATCATATACTTACACCATGTACCAAATTTCAACCGGATCGGATGAACTTTGCTCCTCCAAGAGGCTCCGTAGGTCAAATCTGGGGATCGGTTTATATGGGGGCTATATATAATTATGGACCGATATGGACCAATTCCTGCGTGGTTGTTAGATATCATAAACTTACACCATGTACCAAATTTCAACCGAATCGGATGAATTTTGCTCTTCCAAGATGCACCACAGGTCAAATCTGAGGATCGGTTTATATGGGATATATAATGAACCGATATGGACCAATTCCTGCGTGGTTGTTAGAGATCATAAACTTACACCACGTACCGAATTTCAACCGAATTGGATGAATTTTGCTCTTCCACGAGGCTCCGAGGAGGTCAAATCTGTGAGTCGGTTTATATGGGGGCTATATACAATTATGGACCGATGTGGATCAATTTTTTGCATGGTTGTTAAAGACCATATACTTACATTATGTACCAAATTTCAGCCGGATCGGATGAAATTTGCTTCTCTTAGAGGCTCCGCAAGCCAAATCGGGAGGTCGGTTTATATGGGGCCTATATATTATTATGGACCTTTTATAGATGAAATTTGCTTCTCTTAGAGGCTCCGCAAGCCAAATCTGGGGATCGGTTTATATGGGGTTTATGTGGGGGCTAATTATGGACCGTTGTGGGACAATTTTTGAATGGTTGTTAAAGACCATATACTTACACCATGTACCAAATTTCAACCGCATCGGATGAACTTTGCTCCTCCAAAAGGCTCCTCAAGCCAAATCTGAGCGTCGGTTTATATGGGGGCTATACGTAAAAGTGGTCCGATATGGCCCAATTGCTATAACATCTGACCTACATCAATAACAACTACTTGTGCCAAGTTTCACGTCGATAGCTTGCTTTGTTCGGAAGTTAGCGTGATTTTAACAGACGGACATGCTTAGATCGACTCAGAATTTTACCACGACCCAGAATATATATATATAATTTATGGGGTCTTAGAGCAATATTTCGATGTGTTACAAACGGAATGACAAAGTTAATATACCCCCCATCCTATGGTGGAGGGTATAAAAAGCGATTATCTTTTAGAGTAGCCTCTCAAACTAAATTAAGTATGCAAGGCAAAGGACCCAGAAAAATGAGCCCAAAAACCAAATGAAATAGAGCCACAAATGTGGGGCAATGATTCGTTATGAACATGAAAATTAGCCCCAATAACATGTAACTGAAACTGGACTTTAAAATAAAATTATAGCTAATTTTCACTTTTGAATTAAAGAACCGTGTGGAAATATATCCTAACTGGGCGCTATGAATATGGACCCCATAAAAATTAGCCCCTAAATCTAAATGAAGTAGAACCCCAAAAAAGTATATGGAAAACAAATGTTTATTTTTTTGGGGAGTAACTTCATGTGTTGCGATACTATGGGTATAGTTGCCACCATTGACAAATCCCAGAATGAAAAAACAAGTCCCACTTAAAAAAGCAGCACAATCCCAAAAACGAAATTGGGTTTCATTTTTATTTGAAATATTGGAGTCTGTTATACCCTAAACCACATAGTGGTCAGGGTATAATAAGTTTGATCGGCCAAAAAATGTGCCTACCAGAAATATTGATTTTAGACCCCATAAAATATATACCGATCGACTCAGAATCACCTCCTGAGTCGATCTAGCGCTTGGTGTCCGTCCGTCCGTCCGTCTGTCCATGTATTTGTTGTTCACAGGATTCCGGTCGCAATTATTAACCGATTTTCGCAAAAAGCAAAAAAAATTTCGCCAAAGCTAATCTTTTCCATCGCCCTTCAAGCCTGCAAAATTTAATCCAAATCGGTTCAGATTTAGATATAGCTCTCATATATATGTATCGCCCGATTTTCCCAAATTTGGCCACAAAACCCTTATTTATCAACCGATCTTACTCAAAGTTGGCTAAATATAATATTCTATAGCACTAACTATATGTGAAAAAAATCATCGAAATCGGTTCAGATTTAGCTATAGCTCTCATATATATGTAACACCCGATTTTTCTAAATTTGGCCATAAAACCCTTATTTATAAAGCGATCTTACCCAAATTTGGCTAAATGTAGTCTTCTATAGCACTAACTATATGCAAAAAATCGTCGAAATCGGTTCAAATTTAGATATAGCTCTCATATATATGTATAGCCCGATTATCCCAAATTTGGCCATAGAACCCTTATTTATTAACCGATCTTACTAAAAGTTGGCTAGATCCAGTCCTCTATAGTACTAACTATATGTGCAAAATTTCATCGAAATAAGTTCATATGTAGATATAGCTCCCATATATGTATCACCCGATTTTGAAAAATTCGCCCCTAATAACCTTATGTTTGACCATACAGGCCTCATTTCTTAACTGATCTTACTCAAATCTTGCACAAGGTAACCTTTTGTGGTACTAATCAAACCGGCAAAATATTATGCAAATTGGTTCAGATTTAGATATAGCTTCCATATATATGCATCGCTCGATTTTCCCAAATTTGGCCATAGTACTCTTATTTATTAACCAATGTTACTCAAATTTCAAATTTTTATGTACTAGCCGATCGTACTTATACGTACTTGTAGCTCTTACATAAGAATATTGCTCGATTTTTACAAATATGTATTTATTACCCACACTAATTTAACGATTTTCTCTTTATTTAATAATAGACTCAATATTAGTGGCATACTAACTCCGTAGGTGCAATATCAACACAGCCAGTGTTGCTAGAAGTAGGGAAAATTACTTATATGTAGGGTTTTTCTAATATTTAGCGTCTTGTAGGGACGTAGGGCCACAATGTAGGACATTTTCACTCAACACAATTTGTAATAATTTTTACATGTTGGTGGCTCTAGAGGAGGAAATTAGAAGCCGGCAAGGCTTGGTCTTTAACAATGTGTGGTAAACTTTACTCCTGTAGAGAATTTTGTCAACATTTTATTTCTATAGAACATTTTGTCAAAATTGTACTTCTATAGAATTTTTATTAAAAATATTATTTCTATAAAAAATTTTCTCAAAATTTTATTTCTGTGGAATTTTTTCTCAAAATTTTATTTCTATAGAAAAATTTCTCACAAAAATTTGTTTATAGAAACTTTTTCCAAAATTTTATTTTCATCGTGATTTAACAAAAAAGATTACTAATTTGGGTAGAATTCTACCAACTGTGGCAACCGTGGTGGTAATACAAATTTATATTATAAGTTATGTACGTTGCATATTCATGTTTTAAGATAATAAAGTACTTAGAACCATTTTTGTTTTGTGAAATTTGTTTAAATTTAACGAAAAATATAGTAGGGAAAATTGTTTGGGAAAGTAGGGAACTTTTTTTGTCCTTGTAGGGTAAATCGAACATTATCCGTGGCAACATTGACTATGAGCTATAGTCAGATTGACACAAAGCTCCACTAGACATGTACCTCTTAATTTTCTTAAATATGCAACTGCGGTTTATCTCCCAGACCTATATGTTACCCCACAAATGCTTATGATTACTAATTCTGTTATGGTGGTTTAGGGTATGATATAATCGGCCCCGCCCGACTTTCTACTTTACTTACTTGTTTTTTTTAATGCAAAGGAGTTTGTAAAAAAAAATTAAACGACTATGGACCCTATGAAAGTTAGCCCCAAAAACATAACTGAAGTAGTACCCCAAAAAATTGTATGGAAAGCAACAACATAAATTGTTTCCTTGCTTTTTGGGGAGTATCTTCATTTAATTGTTGGGGTCCCTTTGTATTATGAAAATATATCTGAATATTTGAAATGAGAATAAAATCCAAGTTCCTTTTATAGGATTGTGCTTTGTTTTAAAGTGAGGTCTATTTTCGCATTCTGGGATATGACAATGGTGGCAACCGTACACAGTATGGTTGACTAAGACTTTGTAGGACTATGAACTTTCTTTCCCCTATGGACCGATTGCTAACGCAATTCCCGAAAGATTCGTACATATTATTTTTTTTCTTAAAACTTCATATTTTTCCTATCACTTAGGGTTCGTTTTCACATGGCCTTTAAATTGAAATAAAATGTGTCCTAATTATGGGTTAGACTTTTATGCTTCAGTTACATCTTGATGGGGTTTATTGACATCTTGAGCATTTAGACATTCGAATTTTTATCCGATTTGCCTGAAATTCAAAATCTGGAAGTATTTTGGATCCGCGTAGAAGTGTGCTGTATATGCACGCAGAGAAGGAATATGATCACCTCAAACATGTTTTAAAAGCAAAATGTTATTTTTGTATGGTGACCATGTAACATGATTTTGGAAGCAATCGGTTCAGATTTTGATATAGGTCCCATATATATCTTTCGCCCGATTTAGACACGTATAACCCCAGAAATCTAAGTTTTATTCCGAATTACTTGAAACTTTGCACAGGGAGTATAATTAAGATTCTGGATGTGCATGCTAATTTTGGTTGAAAACGGGTCAGATATAGGTATAGCAGCCATATAAATCTTTCGCCCGATTTTCCGTAATATGACCACAGAAGTCAAAGTTGTAATTTTAAATTAATGGTTATGAACATTATTTGAATTAAAATTTCGTTATTTTAAAGAAATTTTAATATTGTTTAAATAACCTACCCAAAAAAATAAGGTTGCAGATTTTACATATGGGGACAATATTTTTTCACTTAGCATGCCAAATAATTTATTTCATGAATTTCTTGGTATAGCAAATTGAGCTGAAAATCTTGCAAATTTTTTTCTAATTAGCCATTCTCTGTTTTCCACAAAAAAAAAACACACACACACACACCTAACACAAAACTACATCTTCCATACACTGTCATATACGATTCACGACAAGATCTTATCATTTAAGCTAGAATTATTAAACTTCATATTCCTTTTACATTCAGCATTCTGCATTGAGGTCCTTTGGACAAACTAAAGCTTATAATGAGTTTGTGTTGCATTATTAAACGATATAATGCGTAAATAAATTTAATTACATTAAGTTGTAATTATGTGAAGGGTTCTGGCTTTGGTTTTGTTTTGTTTTTTTTTTGTCGTTTAGTTCCACGAAACGTTTAGTAGAACTAACATCACAGTATGCTGATGTCTTTATTGGCTGTTACGATGGTGAGTCGAGTCTGTTGCCACAATTCTATGAAATACACTATGCTATTGTAAGGATAAATGCTAATGCCAAAAGATAATGGCTTATGTATGACGTTGTATTTTTACCAAAGTTGACAATAATGTTGAAAACCCCTGAAGTTATGCTTTAGATTTTATCCATTCTCTTTTTCTCGAGATATAACCATACACACATACGTAAATGAGTTGGTAATGTCCCAATAGGAATTTTTTGAGCTAAGTCGAAATAAGGCATTATTTTTTACAAATTCATTAAAAAGTGACTTCTATTCAATATTTAGCACTGTTAAGTTTTCAGTTGTTTTTTTCTTCAATTATTATTGCACATATTGATGGTGTATAATAGGATGGATATTTCGTGGATATTCAATAATCGAGCTATCATTGCCACTCGAGCCAAAAATAATCTACCAAAATTTGGAGAAAATTTTAACAAATAACAATTGCCTATAGACAATTTTGTCAACATTTTATTTCTATAGGAAATTTTGTCTAACCTTTATTTCTATAGAAAATTCTGTTTCTATAGAAAAATTTGTCATAATTTTATTTCCATAGACAATTTTATCAAAAATTTATTTCTATAGAAAATTTTGGCAAAAGCTTATTTTTATAGAAAATGTTGCCAAAATTTTATTTCCATAGAAAATTTTGTCAAAATATTATTATTATAGAATTTTTTTTTTCAAAATTTTATTACTATAGAAAATTTTGTCCAAATTTTATTTCTATAGAAAATTTTTTCAACATTTTATTTCTATAGTAAATTTTGTCAAAATTTAATTTCTATAGAAAATTTTGTCCAAATTTTATTTCTATAGAAAATTTTGTCAACATTTTATTTCTATAGAAAATTTTGTCAACATTTTATTTCTATAGAAAATTTTGTCAACATTTTTTTTTTCCAAAGAAAAATTTTGTCAACATTTTAATTCTATAGAAAAATTTTTGTCAAAATTTTATTTCTATAGAAAATTTTTCCAAAAGTTTATTTTCTATAGCAAAATTTGTCAAAATTTTATTTCTATAGTAAATGTTGCCAAATTTTATATCCATAGAAAATTTTGTCCAAATTTTATTACTATAGAAAATTTTGTCAAAATTGTATTTCCATAGAAAATTTTGCCAAAATTTTATTTCTATAAAAAATTTTGACAAAAATTTTATTTCTATAGAAAATTTGGCAAGATTTTATTTCTATAGAAAATTTTGTCAACATTTTATTTCTATAGAAAATTTTGTCAACATTTTATTTTTATATAAAATTTTGTCAACATTTTATTTCTATAGAAAATTTTGTCAAAATTTAATTTCTATAGAAAATTTTGTCAAAATTTTAATGCAATAGAATATTATGTCAAAATTTTATTTCTATAGAAAATTTTGTCAACATTTTATTTCTATAGAAAAATTTTGTCAAAGTATTACTTCTATAGAAAATTTTGTTCAAATTTTATTTCTATAGAAAAATTTGTCAAAATTTTATTTCTATTGAAATTTTGTCAAACCTTAATGTCTATAGAAAATTTTGTCAAAATTTTATTTTTATAGAAAATTTTGTTAAAATTTTATTTCCATAGAACATTTTGTTAAAATTTTATTTCCATAGAACATTTTGTCAAAATTTTATTTCCATAGAAAATTTTGTCCAAATTTTATTTCTATAGAAAAATTTGTTAAAATTTTATTTCCATTGAAAATTTTGTTAAAATTTTATTTCCTCAGAAAATTTTGTTAAAATTTTATTTCCATTGAAAATCTTGTTAAAATTTTATTTCCAAAGAAAATTTTGTTAAAATTTAATTTTCACAGAAAATTTTGTTAAAATTTTATAACCATAGAAAATTTTGTCAAACTTTTATTTCTATAGAAAACTTTGTCAAAATTTAATTTCTATAGAAAATTTTGTCAAAATTTTATTTTTATAGAAAATTTTGTCAAAATTTTATTTCTATAGAAAATTTTGTCAAAACTTTATTCCTATAGTAAATTTTGTCAAAATTTAATTTCTATAGAAAATTTTGTCAAAATTTTATTTCCATTCATTTTGTTTTGTTATTGTTGGTCTTCTTCTTTAAGCATTGTTGTTGTTTTTTTTTCTTTTGTCAAAATTTTATTTTCATAGAAGATTTTGTCAAAATTTTATTTCTATAGAAAATTTTGTCAAAATTTTATTCCTATAGTAAATTTTGTCAAAATTTAATTTCTATAGAAAATTTTGTCAAAATTTAATTTCTATAGAAAATTTTGTCAAAATTTAATTTCTATAGAAAATTTTGTCAAAATTTTATTTTCATTCGTTTTGTTTTGTTATTGTTGGTCTTCTTCTTTAAGCATTGTTGTTGTTGTTTTTTTTTTGATTGCAGCTTACAACCATACATTGACTAAACTACAAGTGTAGTCAATGTATGGTTTTAAGCTGCAATAAAAAAAATATTTCTATAGAAAATTTTGTCAAAATTTAATTTCCATAAAAAATTTTGTCAAAATTTTATTGCAATAGAATATTTTGTCAAAATTTTATTTCTATAGAAAATTTTGGCAACATTTTAGTTCTATAGAAAAATTTTGTCAAAATATTACTTCTATAGAAAATTTTATTCAAATTTTATTTCTATAGAAAATTTTATCAAAATTTTATTTCTTTTGAAATTTTGTCAAAATATTACTTCTATAGAAGATTTTATCAAAATTTTATTTCTATAGGAAATTTTGTCAACATTTTATTTCTATAAAAAAATTTGTCAAAATTTTATTTCTATAGAAAAGTTTGTCAAAATTTTATTTTTATGGACAGTTTTCTCAAACCTTTATTTCTATAAAAAAAAATATGTCAATATTTTATTTCTATAGAAAATTTTGCCAAAATTTTATCAAAATTTTATTTCGTTTTGTTTTGTTATTGTTGGTTTGCTTCTTTAATCATTGCTGTTGTTTTTGATTTCAGCTTAAAACCATGCATTGACTAAACTACAAGTGTAGCTTAACCAAAAGAGGAAAAGAATGTTCGTCAAATTTATTTGGGCAAAGCCCTATAGACTGCAAAATGGTTGGATGTACAGCTGTTTCGAAATTACCACATTCCTCATCAGCATCCTCTACTTGCAGCAAAACTATCAATCAATTATCAGAATAAATTTCACTAAACCCAAAAGTGAACCACACTTGAACCTTTCAAAAAAGGGTTTACACGATAGCCGGCTTATGCCGAAATAAATTCGTACAAACATATATATCTCTTTTCCTTTGCCACCGTCAAATCATCGATTTGAGTCTCAAATAAATTTGACAAACATTCTTTTCCTCCGAAACAGCTGTACATCCAACCATCCTGCAGTCTATAGGGCTTTGCCCAAATAAAATAGACAATCATTCTTTTCATCTGTTTGTTAAGCTACACTTGTAGTTTAGTCAATGCATGGTTTTAAGCTGAAATCAAAAACAACAACAATGATTAAAGAAAAGAAATTATTTCTAGAGAAAATTTTGTCAAAATTTTATTTCTGTAGAAAAATTTGTCAAAATATTATTTCTATAGGAAATTTTGTCAAAAATTTCTATCTATAGAAAATTTTACCAAAATTTTATTTCTGTAGAAAATTTTACCAAAATTTTATTTCTATAGAAAATTTTGTCAAAATTTTATTTCTATAGAAAAATTTGTCAAAATATTATTTCTATACGAAATTTTGTCAAAAAATTATTTCTATAGAAAATTTTTCCAAAAATTTATTTCTATAGAAAATTTTGTCAAAATTTTATTTCTATAAAAAAATTTTGTAAAAATTTTCTATAGAATGTTGTCAAAATGTATTGTGATAGAAAATTTTCGAAGTAGAGAGGAATTGTTGGCAAAATCTAGAAAATTTTGCCAAATTTTTGTTTCTATAGAAAAATTTGTCAAAATTGTATTTCTGTAGAAAATGTTGTTAAATTTTTATTTCTATAGAAAATTTTCTCAAAAGATTTTGTCAAGATATTATTTCTATATAAAGGGTGATTTGTTAAGAGCTTGATAACTTTTTAAAAAAAAAAAACGCATAAAATTTGCAAAATCTCATCGGTTCTTTATTTGAAACGTTAGATTGGTCCATGACATTTACTTTTTGAAGATAATTTCATTTAAATGTTGACCGCGGCTGCGTCTTAGGTGGTCCATTCGGAAAGTCCAATTTTGGGCAACTTTTTCGAGCATTTCGGCCGGAATAGCCCGAATTTCTTCGGAAATGTTGTCTTCCAAAGCTGGAATAGTTGCTGGCTTATTTCTGTAGACTTTAGACTTGACGTAGCCCCACAAAAAATAGTCTAAAGGCGTCAAATCGCATGATCTTGGTGGCCAACTTACCGGTCCATTTCTTGAGATGAATTGTTCTCCGAAGTTTTCCCTCAAAATGGCCATAGAATCGCGAGCTGTGTGGCATGTAGCGCCATCTTGTTGAAACCACATGTCAACCAAGTTCAGTTCTTCCATTTTTGGCAACAAAAAGTTTGTTAGCATCGAACGATAGCGATCGCCATTCACCGTAACGTTGCGTCCAACAGCATCTTTGAAAAAATACGGTCCAATGATTCCACCAGCGTACAAACCACACCAAACAGTGCATTTTTCGGGATGCATGGGCAGTTCTTGAACGGCTTCTGGTTGCTCTTCACTCCAAATGCGGCAATTTTGCTTATTTACGTAGCCATTCAACCAGAAATGAGCCTCATCGCTGAACAAAATTTGTCGATAAAAAAGCGGATTTTCTGCCAACTTTTCTAGGGCCCATTCACTGAAAATTCGACGTTGTGGCAGATCGTTCGGCTTCAGTTCTTGCACGAGCTGTATTTTATACGGTTTTACACCAAGATCTTTGCGTAAAATCTTCCATGTGGTCGAATAACACAAACCCAATTGCTGCGAACGGCGACGAATCGACATTTCACGGTCTTCAGCAACACTCTCAGAAACAGACGCAATATTCTCTTCTGTACGCACTGTACGCATTCGTGTGGTTGGTTTAATGTCCAATAAAGTAAACTGAGTGCGAAACTTGGTCACAATCGCATTAATTGTTTGCTCACTTGGTCGATTATGTAGACCATAAATCGGACGTAAAGCGCGAAACACATTTCGAACCGAACACTGATTTTGGTAATAAAATTCAATGATTTGCAAGCGTTGCTCGTTAGTAAGTCTATTCATGATGAAATGTCAAAGCATACTGAGCATCTTTCTCTTTGACACCATGTCTGAAATCCCACGTGATCTGTCAAATACTAATGCATGAAAATCCTAACCTCAAAAGAATCACCCTTTATATATATATATATATATATATATATATATATATATATATATATATATATAGAAAATTTTGTAATAATTTTATTTCCATTCGTTTTGTTTTGTTATTGTTGGTTTTGTTCTTTAAGCATTGTTGTTGTTTTTTATTGCAGCTTAAAACCATACATTGTCTAAACTACAAGTGTAGCTTAACCAACGGAGGAAAAGAATGTTTGTCAAATTTATTTGGGCAAAGCCCTATAGACTGCAAGATGGTTGGATGGACGCACGTTTCGGAATTACAACATTCCTCATCAGCATCCTCTACTTGCAGCCAAACTATCAACCAATTATCAGAATAAATTCAGGCAGTTTATTAAACCCAACAAAAACCACACTTGAACCCTCCGAAAAAAGGTTTTACATTGATAGCCGGCTACATAAACCCAAAGATAATAAAAGAGGAAAATGGTAGATTGGCTACTGAACACATCAAACCATTTACCACATTAGTTTAATACTCGAACCAAACGCGTATACGACAGGTATTGACATAGCATTAAAATGCACATAAAAATAAACTAAGAGCACGAAATAAATTTCCATAAAGGGGAAAATGTAATTTTTTTTTGTTGTTGCCTAAAATTTATCATTGTTTCATTAAGAAAATTAAATTTTTCATTTAAAAAATAAAAACTAAAAACAACTAAAAGGTTACAAACATGTATTAACCTAATCTGGTAAATGCAACATTTGGTATGACGCTAGCCAATCTCCCATCTTCCTCTTTTTTCTCTGGCCAACTTTTATCCGAATTGCCTGAAATTTAAAATCTAGAGAGGTAATTTATGTTTTGGTGTAAACCTTGTTTTCGTAATGCAATAAAGAAAAGCGCCATATGTTTTATTATTATTTGTTTTTTATTTTATTTTATTGTGCAAAAATTTGGAAGAAACTACCAAGTTTTAGAATCAGTATAACTTCGTTCAAATTGGTTACCCTTGATACGGTCGACAAAGCACATCACAAGCTGTACGAAAGTGGCTCCGTGGTCTTTTGGACAATTCCTGCCAAAACTCCGTCTTGAGATTATCGATACTGTGGTATTTTTTAGCGCCATCCTTACTCTCTAAAAGGTTCCAGGCACAAAAGTCCAACAGATTGAGATCTTGAGAGTTTGGTGGCCATTGTGCGATAGAAATAAAGCAAGGAATCCCATCATTTTGTTATAGCCTCCACCATAGGATGGGGGGTATACTAAGTTTGTCTTTACGTTTGTAACATATCGAAATATTGGTCTCAGACCACGGTTGCCTCTCGTGCCAAAAATAATCTACCAAAATTTTTAACAAATTTTACCAAAAATCTACCAATTTTAAAAAATCCTATTTTGAAGTTTTTGATCAAATTTTTGTGGTTAGCATGAAAAAAATTTCTTGGCAAGCAATGTTTTATTATTTTATTTAAGAAGTTTATTTCTTATATATTTTTATCTCTCCTACTAGAGACAATTTTTTGGATATATAAATATCCCTTGAATTGTAAATGTGTCTATTTTAAATATTATAAGGATATTAACTTGCACCATCAAGGGAAATTTATTACTACTACAAACAAGAAGAACTTACTCACAATGGATTTTGATAGTATGAACTAAACGAAAATATACATTTTTTAAAGATATTGAATTTATACAAAATGTTGACAAAATTTTATTTCTATAGACATTTTTGACAAAATTTTATTTCTATAGACATTTTTGTCAAAATTTTATTTCTGTAGAAAATTTTTGTCAAAATTTTATTTCTGTAGAAAATTTAAGTACCTGTTAGTTGGAGAGAAATATTTTGCCTAGTGCTCTTGAAACATGTTTGAAATGATCATATACCTTCTCTGTGTGTAATGCCCTCATATAAACCGACCCGCTGATTTCAAATTTCATCTCAACCGGGTTATCTCAAAAATGTTGTTTTCTCGCCAAACATATACATGGTTGTGAAATCAGATACATAATTTCCGAGAAAATAACGTGGTTAAGACGAAGTTGTTACACGTTCCCCGTCCAAAAATAATATTTTCCTTTTTCCCTCATAAAAAAGACCTAATTTGTCTTGCAGATCCCCTTGGACGAACAAACTTCGTTTGATCCATTTTATCGCAAAACTTTTTTTTTCTCGCGAAACATTTCGAAACTTGTTACACGTTCCCCGATCGGCCGATCCTGTGATTTGGCCGATCCAGTTTATGGCAAAACTGTTGTTTTCTCGTCAATAATTTCTGAGAAAATAACATCGTTGGGACAAACTTGTTACACGTTCCCCGTTAACTACATTTCCGACAGGGCCATATAAACACACAAGTAATTTGCTTTCATATTGCATATTTACTTGGTTAGGAAGAAGAGCATGAAAGAACTACAAATATGTTTTTTTCTGTCGTTGGCTAATTAACGTTAATTTTATTTGTCTGGCACCGACAAAACAAAAAAAAACATATCGAAGTAAGTAAAGCTTGCTTGTATTCACATTGTTTCAAGGTACCCTCAGTGTTGTTAATAATAAGGACAATTTGTTGTTTAATTGAGATCTGTATCCAAATTTTAATTTTATACATATATAAAGATACAAACTACGGTAAAAATAACTTTTTTTCTTTTTTCCGAAATTTTTCCAAGAGTCGAAAAGTTAGTCTTTTGATTCTCACTATAATTTTAACAATGGGCTCATACCTTAGATTATATTTTCGAGACCTCAAACAGTTTTAAAGACGAAATTTCTAACATTTTTCGAAATATTGTCCTTTAAGTTTTCATTACAATCGCTTCTACGGATACACACAGAAGATCGCGAAACAATGGCCAGCATTAAACGAAAATACCCTGAAAATCGTGAAGGAGGTCCCCACGACCGGGAAAATAATACCAACTATTTTTTTATTTTACTTTTTTATTAATATTTTATTAAAAGTTACAATTTTGTAAACATTTTATTTCTATAGAAAAATTTTTCAAAGTTTCATTTATATAGAAAATTTTGTCAAAATTTTGTTTCTAGAGAAAATTTTTGTCAAAATTTCATTTCTATAGAAAATTTTATAAAAATTTTATTTCTATAGAAAATTTTGTCAAACTTTTATTTCTCTAGAAAAATTTGCCAAAATTTTAGTTCTACAGAAAATGTCTTAAAAATGTTATATCTATAAGAAATTTTGTCAAAATGTTATTTCTAGAGAAAATTTTGTTTCTATAGAAAAATTTGCCAACATTTTATTCCTGTGAAAACAACATTTTACTTCTATAGAATCAAAATTTTATTTATAAAGAAAATGTTGTCAAAATTTTATTTATGTTGAAAATTTTGTCAAAAATTTTATTTCCATACAAAACTTTTTCAAAATTTTATTTCTATAGAAAATTGTGTAAAATTTTTATTTCTATAGAAAATTTTGTCAAAATTTTATTTCTATAGAAATTTTTTTCAAAATTTAGTTTATATAGATAATTTTGCCAAAACTATATTTCTATAGATAATTGTGTCAAATTTTTATTTCTATAGAAAAATTTGTCAAAATTTTATTTCTATAGAAAATTTTGCTACAATTTCATTTCTATAGAAAAATTTGTCAAATTTTTTCTACATGAAATTGTGTCAAATTTTTTTTTCTATAGAAAATTTTGGCAAATTTTAATTTTTATAGAAAATTTTGTCATAATTTTATTGCTATAGAAAATTTTGCTACAATTTTATTTCTATAGAAAATTTTGTCAATTTTTTTTTCTACAGGAAATTTTGTCAAAATTCAGTTTCCATAACTAATTTTGTCAAAATTTTATTTCTATAGAAAATTTTGTCAAAATTTTATTTCCATAGAAAATTTTGTCAAAATTGTATTTCTATAGAAAATTGTGTCAAATTTTTATATATATAGAACACTTTGTCAAAATTGTATTTCTATAGAAAAATGTTGTCACAATTTTATTTCTATAGAAAATTTTGTCAACATTTTATTTCTATAAAAAATGTTGCCAAATTTTATTTCTATAGAAAATTTTGTCAAAATTTTATTTCTATAGAAAATTTTGTCAAAAATTTACTTCTATAGAACATTTTGTCAAAATTTTATTTCTATAGAAAATTATGTCAAAATTGTATTTCTATAGAAAATTCTGTCAAAATTTTATTTCTATAGAAAATTTTGTCAAAATTTTATTTCTATAGAAAATTTTGTCAAAATTGTATTTCTATAGAAAATTTTGTCAAAATTGTATTTCTATAGAAAATTTGGTCAAAATTTTATATCTATAGAAAATTTTGTCAAAATGTTATTTCTAGTGAAAATTTTGTTTCTAGAGAAAAATTTGCCAACATATTATTCCTGTGAAAACAACATTTTACTTCTATAGAATAAAAATTTTATTTATAAAGCAAATGTTGTCAAAACTTTATTTATATTGAAAATTTTGTCAAAATTTTTATTTCTGTACAAAACCTTTTCAAAATTTTATTTCTATAGAAAATTGTGTAAAATTTTAATTTTTATAGAAAATGTTGTCATAATTTTATTGCTGTAGAAAATTTTGCTACAATTTTATTTCTATAAAAATTTTATCAATGTTTTTTTTTTTACAGGAAATTTTGTCAAAATTCAGTGTCTATAACTAATTTTGTCAAAATTTTATTTCTATAGAAAATTTTGCCAAAATTTTATTTCCATAGAAAATTTTGTCAAAATTGTAATTCTATAGAAAATTTTGTCAAAATTTTATTTCTATAGAAAATTGTGTCAAATTTTTATATCTATAGAACACTTTGTCAAAATTTTATTTCTATAGAAACATTTTGTCACAATTTTATTTCTATAAAAATGTTGTCAAAATTTTATTTCTATAAAAAATGTTGTAAAAATTTTATTTCTATAGAAAAATTTGTCAAAATTTTACTTCTATAGAAAATTTTGTAAAAATTGTATTTCTATAGAAAATTTTGTCAAAATTTTATTTCTAATGAAAATTTTGCCAAAATTTTATTTCTAATGAAAATTTTGCAAAAATTTGATTTCTGTACACAATTTTGTCAATATTTTATTTCTATAGAAAATTTTGTCAAAATTTTATTTCTATAGAAAACTTTGTTAAAATTTTAATTCTAAAAAAATTCTGTCCGAATTTTATTTCAGTATAAAATTTTGTCAAAGTTTTAGTTCTGTATAAAATTTTGTCAAATTTTTATTTCTATAAAAAAAATTTTGTCAAATTTTTATTTCTATAAAAAATTGTGTAAAATTTTAATTACCATAAAAAATTTTTTTTCTAGAGAAAATTTTGTCAAAATTTTATTTCTATAGAAAATTTTGTCAATATTTTATTTCTATAGAAAATTTTGTCAAAATTTTATTTCTATAGACAATTTTGTCAATATTTTATTTCTATAGAAAAATTTTGTCAAAATTTTATTTCTAAAGAAAATGTTGTTAAAATTTTATTTCTATAGAAAATTTTGTCAAAATTTTATTTCTGTAGAAAATTTTGTCAACTTTTTATTTCTATAAAATATTTTGTCAATTTTTTTTTTCTATAGAAAATTGTATAAAATGTTTATTTCTATAGAAAATTTTGCTACAATTTTATTTCAATTTTGTCAAAATTTTACTTCTATTGAAAATTTTCCCAAAATTTGATTTCTATACACAATTTTGTCAATATTTTATTTCTATAGAAAATTTTGTCAATGTCTTATTTCTCTAGAAAACTTTGTTATAATTTTAATTCTATAAGAAATTCTGTCCAAACTTTATTTCTGTATAAAATTTTGTCAAATTTTTATTTCTATAAAAAAATTTTGTCAAATTTTTATTTCTATAAAAAATGGTGTAAAATTTTTATTACCATAGAAAATTTTGCTACAATTTTATTTCTATAGAAAATTTTGACAAAATTTTATTTCTATAGAAATTTTTGTCAACATTTTAATTCTATAGACAATTTTGTCAAAATTGTATTTCTATAGAAAATTTTGTCAATATTTTATTTCTATAGAAAATTTTGTCAAAATTTTATTTCTATAGACAATTTTGTCAACATTTTATTTCTAAAGAAAATGTTGTTAAAATTTTATTTCTATAGAAAATTTTGTCCAAATTTTATTTCTGTAGAAAATTTTGTCAAATTTTTATTTCTAAAAAAAATTTTGTCATATTTTTATTTCTATAGAAAATTGTGTAAAATTTTTATTTCTATAGAAAATTTTGCTACAATTTTATTTCAGTAGAAAATTTTGCTAACATTTTATTCCTGAGAAAACAAAATTTTACTTCTATAGAATCAAAATTTTATTTATAAAGAAAATTTTGTCAAAATTTTATTTATATTGAAAATTTTGTCAAAAATTTTATTTCTATAAAAAACTTTTTCAAAATTTTATTTCTATAGAAAATTGTGTTTATTTCTATCGAAAAATTTGTCAAAATTTTATTTCTTTAGAAAATTTTGCTACAATTTTATTTATATAGAAAAATTTGTCAAATTTTTTCTACAGAAAATTGTGTCAAATTTTTATTCTATAGAAAATTTTGCCAAATTTTAATTTTTATAGAAAATTTTGTCAAAATTTTATTCCTTTAGAACATTTTGCTACAATTTTATTTCTACAGAAAATTTTGTCAATTTTTATACCCTTCACCACTACTGTGGTACAGGGTATAATAAGTTTGTGCATTTGTATGTAACGCCAAGAAGGAGTAATCATAGACCAACCTTTTAGTATACGGATCGGCTTAGAATTAAATTCTGAGTCGATTTAGCGATGTCCGTCTGTCTGTCTGTCCGTCTGTCTGTCCGTCTGTCTGTCCGTCTGTCTGTCTGTCTGTTGATGTATTTTTGTGTGCAAAGTACAGCTCGCAGTTTTAGTCCGATTGTCCTAAAATTTGGTATAGGGTGCTGTTTCGGCTCAAAGACGATCCCTATTGATTTTGGAAAAAATCGGTTCAGATTTAGATATAGCTGCCATATATATTTTTCACCGATCTGGTCATAATTGGCGTGTATATCAACCGATCTTCCTCAAATTCCGTACATCCGAATATTTTATGAGTCTCAAAAAACTTGCAAAATATCAGCTAAATCGGTTCAGATTTAGATATAGCTCCCATATATAGCTTTCGCCCGATTTACACTCATTTGCCCACAGAGGCCAATTTTTTGCTCCGATTTAGTTGAAATTTTGCATAGGGAGTAGAATTAGCGTTGTAACTATGCGTGCCAAATTTGCTTGAAATCGGTTCAGATTTGGATATATCTCCCATATAAAGCTTTCGCCCGATTTACACTCATATGACCACAGAGGCCAATTTTTAACTCCGATTTAGTTGAAATTTTGCACAGGGAGTAGAATTAGCATTGTAGCTATGCGTGCCAAATTTGGTTGAAATCGGTTCAGATTTAGATATAGCTCCCATATATATGTTTTTCTGATTTCGACAAAAATGGTCAAAATACCAACATTTTGCTTGTTTGTACTAACATTTTGTTCCACCCTAGTGCATTAGCCGACTTCAATTTTAAGTGTAAAGATTTTGTAGAAGTCTATCAAATTCTATCCAGATCGAGCGATATTTAAATGTATGTATTTGGGACAAACCTTTATATATAGCCCCAACACATTTGACGGATGTGATATGGTATCGAAAATTTAGATCTATAAAGTGGTGCAGGGTATAATATAGTCGGCCCCGCCCGACTTTAGACTTTCCTTACTGGTTTTTTCTACAGAAAATTTTGTCAAAATTTTGTTTCTATAAAAAATTTTGCCAAAATGTTATTTCTATAGAAAATTGTGTCAAATTTTTATTTCTATAGAAAAATTTGTCAAGATTTTATTTCTATAGAAAAATTTTGTCAAAATTTTATTTCTATAGAAAAATTTTGTCAAAATTTTATTTCTATAGAAAAATTTTGTCAAAATATTACTTCTATAGAAAATTTTTTCAAAATTTTATTTCAATAGAAAATTTTGTCAAAATTTTATTTCTATAGAAAATTTTGTCAAAATTGTATTTCTATAGAAAATGTTGCCAAGATAAACAAGCAGACGTCACTAAATCGGTGAAAATTAGAGTCTAATTTAATTTACGAATGATACGATCTTCTCGGCATTACATACAAGTACACAAATCTGCCAGACATCATAGAAAATTTTGATAATGTTTATAAAATGACATATGTAAATATTAATACTCTTTACCTTAAAAAATATTTTCGTTTTTATTGGAATTTTTGAACAATTTTTTCCACCGACACCCCACAAAGCTTCCGTTACTGATTTCCTTTGTGCGAAACACCCATTTGAAAAGACCTTATGTGTACTCTGACTCTTCTCTCCCTCGCTCTCTCTCTGTGTGAGGAAGATAATTTAACTTCAATTAGAATAGATGTTGGCAACAGTCTTCTGTTCCTTTTGTTTTGCAAACTGCAATTTTTCCAAAGCATCATCACATACATCATTCACTCAACTCACACATTGTCCTGGTGGATGCACAGCGCCTATATTATGTTCCAGGACATGTTGCAACAATTGCTGCCAAAAAACTTATGGCCGTTTTACAATTTTTGGTGGGGATTGGAAGTTACCTACATATTTCACTCAAAAACATGACTATATAGAGTTTTGATGGAAATAAACGAAATGTGCCAACAAAAAGTTTCCGCTAAAATGTTTCCATTTTAATACCGACGACACAAATTTGACTGCCACAAATTCATAATGTTAGGATATGTGTGTATGTGTGTGTTTTTTTTTCGTTAATTTACAAAAACGATGGAAAATGTTATCAAATGTTTTTTTTTGTATTCTATTTAAATAATAAATGCAAATAATGGTGAGAATACAATATATTTTGATTGTTGCATTTAGTACGTGGGAGTGGAGGTCTTGCAATTAGATAATGTCACCAGCACTATCAATTTAATTGTTGTTGTTGCTGTTTACTAAATTCCATATCTAGTATAACAAGATTTCAAATCTTATAAATGACTATTCTAGTACTTATAATTATGCATTAATAATCATTGCAATAGATAATAATATGTTTAAAGTAAATGATAAAAAATTATAAAGCAGTACATTAAAAAAAAAAATAAATAAATAAACAAAATTGATCCACTATGACTCTTCGAAATGAAATTAAAATAACAAAATGTAGTGTATTAATTAATAGTGGAGTATTAAAAATAATACTCATAAGAATTTTTCATCCAAATTTTAGATTTTCTCCAACTATGAAAGTTAGGTAATTTTTGGGTCCATTAGCATATTCCGTCCACTGGGGTAACATGTGCCCTAAACTTCTCTCCAATAAATGAATGCCACTCGATTGTATTTTTAGCTAAATGACAAAGACTATCGAATATCACAATGGACTGAATAGTCTACGTGAACTTGAAACTTAATCGGGTTGCCACTTAAAACTATCGAACGTTCGGTCGAAACCGGGATTGAAGCCATCACCATTTGTATGCAAGGCGGACATGCTAACCATTTAACTCTACTGGGTAGTATTACCACACTGGTATATCAGACAAACTAGATTAATAATTGCGACCGGAATCCTGCGAACAAGAAATACATGGACAGACGGACCGACACCAAGGGCTAGATCGACTCAGGACGTGATTCTGAGTCGATCTGTATATATTTAATGGGGTCCAAAATCAATATTTCTGGTAGGCCCTTTTTTTGGCAGATCAAAGTTATTATACCCCGGCCGCTATGTGGTTTTGGGTATAATTATCATCTAAATCGGGCGAATCGGGGAGCTATATCTAAATCTAAATTTGGCACGCGTAGTAAGAACGTGCAAAATTTCTCCTAAATCGGAGTAAAACTTTGGACTCTGACTTAACTTTTTATAGAAACTTAACTTAACATTTTATAAAAAAAAAAAACAATTTAAAAAAAAATTGACAAAATTTTCTATAGAAATAAAATTTTGACAAAATTTTCAATAGAAATAAAATTTTTAAAAATTTTCTATAGAAAGAAAAATTTAATAAAAGTTTCTATAGAAAAAATCGACAAAATTTTCTATACAAATAAAATTTTGACAAAATTTTCTATAGAAATAAAATTTTGACAAAATTTTCTATAGCAATAAAATTTTGACAAAATTTTCTAGAGAAATAGAATTTTTACAAAATTTTCTATAGAAGTAAATTTTTTGACAAAATTTTCTACAGAAGTAAATTTTTTGACAAAATTTTCTATAGCAATAACATTTTGACAAAATTTTCTAGAGAAATAGAATTTAGACAAAATTTTCTATAGAAATAAAATGTTGACAAAATATTCTGTTAAAAAAAATTTTGACAACATTTTCTATAGAAATAAAATTTTGGCAAAATTTTCTAAAGAATTTTTTTTTATTTCCATTCTTTTTGTTTTGTTATTGTTGGTTTTGTTCTTTAAGCTTTGTTGTTGTTTTTTTTTTTTTTTTGCAGCTTACAACCATACATTGACTAAACTACAAGTGCAGCTTAACCAACAGAGGAAAAGAATGTTTGTCAAATTTATTTGGGCAAAGCCCTATAGACTGCAAGATGGTTGGATGGACGCACGTTTCGGAATTACCACATTCCTCATCAACATCATAGGAAAAGAGATATCTTTGTTTTGAATTTATTTCGGCATAAGCCGGCTATCATACAAAACCTTTTTTCGGAGGGTTGAAGTGTGGTTAATTGTTGGGTTTAATGAACAGCCTGAATTTATTCTGATAATTGGTTGATAGTTTTGCTGCAAGTAGAGGATGCTGATGAGGAATGTGGTAATTCCGAAACGTGTGTATATCCAACCATCTTGCAGTCTATAGGGCATTGCCCAAATAAAATTAACAAACATTCTTTTCCTCTGTTGGTTAAGCTGTAGTTTAGTCAATGTATGGTTTTAAGCTGCAATAAAATTTTGGAAAAATGTTCTACATAAATAAAATTTTGACAAAATTTTCTATAAAAATAAAATTTTGACAAAATTTTCTGGAGAAATATTTTTTTTATAGAAAAAAATTTTGACAAAATTGTCTACAGAAATAAAATTTTGACAAAATTTCCTATTAAAATAAAATTTTGACAAACATTAAAAAAAAATAATATAGAAACAAAATTTTGAAATAATTTTCTAGAGAAAAAAAATATTGACAAAAATTTCCATAGAAATTAAATTTTTGACAAAATTTTCTATAGAAATAAAATACTGACAAAATTTTTTATGAAAATAAAATTTTGACAAAATTTTCTATAAAAAAATTAACAAAATTTTCTATAGAAAAAAAAAATTGACAACATGTTCTATAGAAATAAAATGTTGACAAAATTTTCTGTAGAAAATAAATTTTGACAAAATTTTCTATAGAAATAAAATTTTGCCAAAATTTTCTGGAGAAATATTTTTTTTATAGACATACTAGCGTAACCCGGCCCGCTTCGCTGCGCCTTCCGAAGCGTATTTGGAGGAACATTTTGCGTTAACTTAGTCAACTATATCCTTCGTGCTGAAAACAAATTCGAAAAGATTTGAATTCTTTTAAACAAATCGGACTACTTGATTTTTCGTTTATAGGTACAAATACGGCGGGAGAGGGTGTACCCTTTCCTCCAAATTTTTTTAATAATGTTCAGTATTCAAGTAGTTGGACAATCTTCTATATTTCTTGTGAATTTTAAGTGTGGTTTGTCAAGGAAAGGTATCCTTTTCCTGAAAATCTGAAAATTAAGCACTATATTATCCAATAAATCGGAAAAAGCAAACGTAGTAAAAAATTTTACCACATTAACATTTGCTAAAATGTTGGAAAATGATGTACCCTCTACGTTGGCTACCAATTTCATGTATATTTAAGTTCTTTACTAAAAAGAAGTCTGGCAGAAGCCTGTGCAAAAATCATAAAATTATGTACAGAGTTCCCATTTATGGAAAACCCTCTACTTTCAATTTAAGAAAAAAAAACGGACAAAAGGGCACCCTCTCCCCACCTTCGCAACACTCCGACCTGATATCGGACTATCACGTACCCTATATTAATTTCGCAACTACTCAATGGTCCCTATAAATTCTATCGAAGTAAATCGACAAAGTTTATTTCAATTTTCCCCTTCCCCAACCAGATATCGAAAAATCATATACCAATTTAAAAATCATGTATAAATTTAATCACCTCCTCCCACGTTCCCTGTAAATTTCAAGTAGATCGGCGATGTTTAAATTTTGCTCTATTGTTTTAAAGGGACGTCACTTTCCCCGATACAATATCGACAAACACCGTAGTGAATAGCAACCCTAACCTTCCCTGAAATTCTTAAAACTTTCCTTCAAGTGTGGGGCAGGGAAGGTTGCCTCTTCGTTCATGACCTTCCCCACTGCTTTTGTAAATTTCAAGAAAACTTAATTTTTTTTGCAGTTTTAGAGGAGGACCTCCTTCCTGACCAAATATCGAAAAGTGATGTAGCGTATCTTTTGTAAACGTCCCAGAAAATGTCAAACAAATTATAAGCCTCTCTTCCGTCCAAATATCACAAAATCAGGTAACAACTATTAATATCGTAACCTCTCCCCAGTCCTCAAGTAACTCGGTAAAGTTTAATTGTTTCTCTGTATGTACTTAAGAGAAGCGGATGTCTCCCTAGGCCCTTTTATTTTTATTAAAAAGTCAGGAACCTGATATAAATTTCATAACCCGTTTTTTCCGTAAAATTTCAGTCGGGGAAGTTTAGTTTTGTTTGTACTTTCAAAAAAAAATCGGCAAAGGGGAGGTCCCCCTCCCCGACCAAATACCGAAAAATAATGTAGCGGATTTTTTTCTAGATGCCAACCCCAACATTCAATGAAAATTTCAAGCAAATCGCATAATTTTGTTCCAAGTTTCAAAAAGTAGGGCAAGGGGGAGGTCCCCCTCCCCAACCACATATGAAATCATCAGGTACCCCATATTAATTCCATAACCTCAACACATGTTTTTTGTAAATCTCAGATAATATTAGAGAATTTTAGTTTTTTCACTGTACTTTAAAAAAGTCGAACAAAGGGGAGGCCCCCCTCCGCCGCCAAATATCGAAATAAAAAGTAACGGATCTTTGTCTAGATGCCAACCCCAATCTTCAATGAAAATTTCAAGCAAATCGGTCAACTTTGGTCTAATTTTCAAAAAGTCGGACAAAGGGGAGGTTCCTCTCCGCGACCATATGTCAAAAAATGAGGTACCCTATTTTCAGCACATGAGTGCCCCCCACGATCTCTGAAAGTTTCAAGTAAATCGGTTCAGCCGTTTTCGCGCCAACCCGGAACATACAAATAAACAAACAAACAAACAAACAAATAAACAAACATAATTTGAATTTTATATATATAGATAGATAATTTTGACAAAATTTTCTACAGAAATAAAATTTTGACAAAATTGACAAAAAAAATCGGGCGAATCGGGGAGCTACATCTGAATCTATATTTGGCATGCGTAGTAAGAACGTGCAAAATTTCACCTAAATCCGAGTAAAACTTTGAACTCTGAGGCACCGTTACCACAGTTAGTAGAATTATAACAAACATGGTAGATTTTTTACTGTTTGGTAGAATTTTTGATATTTTCGTATATTGTGCAAAATATTCCTCCCCAACTAAGATATACTTAACTTTTTATAGAAAAAAAAAATTTACATAATTTGCAATAGAAATAAAATTTTGACAAAATTTTCAATAGATATAAAATTTTGACAAAATTTTCTATAGAAATAAAATGTTGACACAATTCTCAAAAAAAAAATCCTATAGAAATAAAACTCTCAAAATTTTCTATAGAAATAAAACTTTGACAAAATTTTCTAGAAAAATAGAATTTTGACAAAATTTTCTTTAGAAATAAAATTTTGACACAATTTTCTAGAGAAATAAAATTTTCACAAAATTTTCTAAAAAAATTTTTTTTGTAATAGAAATAAAACTTTGACGAAATTTTCTACACAAATGATATTTTGAAAAAATTTTCCATAAAAATAAAATTTTGACAAAATTTGCTATGGAAATAAAATGATGACAAAATTTTCTGGAGAAATATTTTTTTTTTTACAGAAATAAAATCTCGACAAAATTTTCTATAAAAATAAAATTTTGACAAAAATTTCTATAGAAATAAAATGTTGACCAAATATTATATAGAAACAAAATTTTGAAAAAACTTTCTATAGAAATAAAATATTGACAAATTTTTCTATGGAAATAAAGTTTTGACAAAATTTTCTATAACATAAAAATTGACAAAATTTTGTATAGAAAAATTTTTTTTGACAAAATTTTCGACAGAAATAAAATGTTGACAAAATTTTCTATAAAAATAAATTTTTGACAAAATTTTCTATAGAAATAAAATATTGACAAATTTTTGTATGGAAATAAAATTTTGACAAAATTTTCTATAAAAAAAATTGACAAAATTTTCTATAGAAAAAAAAATTTGATAAAATTTTCTGTAAAAAAATTTTTAGAAATAAAATTTTGACAAAACTTTCTGGAGAATTTTTTTTATACACATAAAATTTTGACAAAATTTTATACAGAAATAAAATGTTGACAAAATTTTCTATAAAAATAAAATTTTGACAAAATTTTCTATAGAAATAGAATTTTGACAAAATTTTCTATAGAACTAATATTTTGACAAAATCTTCGATGGAAATAAAATTTTGGCAAAATTTTCTATAGAAATAAAATTTTGATAAAATGTTCTATAGAAATAATATTTTGACAAAATTTTCTATAGAAATAAAATTTTGACAAAATTTCCTATAGATATAAAATTTTGACAAAAATTTCTATAGAAATAAAATTTTTACAAAATTTTCTATAGAAATAAAATTTTGACAAAATTTTCTATAGAAATAACATTTGCACAAAATTTTCTATAGAAATAAAATTTTGACAAAATTTTCTATAGAAATAAAATTTTGACAAAATTTCCTATAGATATAAAATTTTGACAAAAATTTCTATAGAATACAATTTGACAAAATTTTCGGGAGAAATAAAGTTTTGGCAAAATTTTCTGTAGAGGTAACTTTGTGACAAAATTTTCTATGGAGGTAAATTTTGACAAAATTTTCTAGAGAAATTTTCTATAGAGGTGCATTTTAACAAAATGTTTTATTAAAATAAAATCTTGACAAAATTTTCTATAGAAATACAATTTTGACAAAAGTTTCCATAAAAATTTAATGTTGACCAAATTTTCAATAGTTTTTGACAAAAAAATTTGTCAATATTATATTTCTATAGAAATAAAATATTGACAAATTTTTCTATGGAAATAAAATTTTGACAAAATTTTCTATAAAAAAAATTGACAAAATTTTCTATAGAAAAAAAATTTAAAAAAAATTTTTCTGTAGAAAAAAATTTTTAGAAATAAAATTTTGACAAAACTTTCTGGAGAATTTTTTTTTATAGACATGAAATTTTGACAAAATTTTCTACTGAAATAAAATGTTGACAAAATTTTCTATAAAAATAAAATTTTGACAAAATTTTCTATAGAAATAGAATTTTGACAAAATTTTCTATAGAAATAATATTTTGACAAAATCTTCTATGGAAATAAAATTTTGTCAAAATTTTCTATAGAAATAAAATTTTGAAAAAATGTTCTATAGAAATAATATTTTGACAAAATTTTCTATAGGAATAAAATTTTGACTTTTTTTATTATTTGAAATGACACATAGAACATTTTCACGATTGTTGATTTTCATGGATTACTATGAAATAAAGAAGAGATTTTAAACCTTTTTATAAATCTGAACCGATCTATGCCAAATTTGTCATATATTTGGGAGCTATATCTAAATGACAACCGATTACTTCCAAAATCAATAAGGTTCTATTCTGACACAAAACACATATTTCTGTCAAATTTGAATTCAATCGGACTAAAACATCGACCAAGAATTAAATCAAAAATGTGTTCACAGACAGACGGACGGACATGACTAGAGCCTGAGCGTTATCGCCAAATACACCATGCGTCTATCTCGTCTTCTCCTGATTGCTTCAAACATAGTTACCTTAGAACGCTTTGATTAAATTTTCACATTAAAACGCCAAATAGCGTATTTTCCAAGACTTGACCAAACCAACTTTATCGGATGTGGAAAAAACTGATGGACCATCCTGGGATGGGCTCAAAAAGAAATATTTGTGGAACAACTACTAATTTGTTTTTTTGCTGGGATCCTACTATTATATCGATTTTACTTTGCCTCCAAGTAAATACATATATTTCAATTACACTATTCCCATTCTTTAGCAGAAAACTCTCCTTCCTCGATTAATCTAAGAACATAAACGAAGAAAATTATCCTATTTCAAATTACTTCTTAAGAAACCCACATCTCATTGGCCTCTAATGCCTTAGATGACTTAAGGCATTTTATAAAATTAAAAAATTATTATAATTACTCAACTCGCTCATTGTAATACATCCTGGCATTTCCACAATTCATTTCTTCTATAGTGCTATAGATGAAACTTCATAGCAAAAAACGAGCTGCGAAACTGGAAGTAATGAAATCCAGGAAATATTTACAAATATATGTCCCAGAAAATACCCACAGGGAAATATTTGCCTTCAAGCAAAATGATAAAACAAAAACTAAAAACTTTAACAAAATCTCCTTAAAAAAAAAAAAAAAAAAACACAACAAAACAAAAACTAACCATAAGAAGTCTTGAAGTAAAAATATTAGCATTTCGAAGGAATCCACAATTACCGGTTGCTCGCCCATGTCTGTCCTTTCGAAGTAAGTTCTTCTTCAGCTTCCCGGAAAGCCTTAAATAAATAGTTTCTTTTTTTGCAATTAGATATTTTTCTTTAGCCTTATGTGTTACTTAAATTAATGGTAAAGTGTAGATGGAAACCTGTTAAACAAAACAAAAATCTCAACATTCTCAACCAAATGAATAGAAACAATGCAAAGTGGAAAAATCCAACTTCAGACAAATATCCATTTAAAAATTTCCTTCTTACATTGTCATCCTAGAAGACCATGGGGACAATACAATGAATGACCCAAGAACAGATTTAGCTTTAAATCAAGTTAATGACACATTTTTAACCACTGGTTATTCGGTAAGAGAGGAGTAATTAAATTAGTAAAGTTAGTCGAACTTTTGAAAAATTTTAAGAATTAAAGAATTTATCTTTAAATTAACTGCCATATCGACAACAAGTCGGCTAGAGAGAAAAAATTCTATTATTATTTTGAGGATGTTTCATCCTCTATTACAGTTTTTCAAATTTTAATTGCATTATTCAGATTAGATATTCGTAGTGATTTTCTAAAATTCAATATAAATTGAAATTTATTACAATCGCAATAATAAGATGGTGATGGGGGCATAATAAGTTTTCCATTCCAATTTTAATACATCGATATATTATTGATTTATTTTTAGATGCATCACATATAGATAATTGAGCTTGGACTAAAGCCATTGAAGTTTTCTATAAAAATAAAATTTTGACACGTCTGTCTATAGAAATAAAATGTTAACAAACTTTTCTATAGAAATAAAATTTTGACAAAATTTTCTATATAAATAAAATTTTGACAAAATTTTACATAGAAATAAAATTTTGACAAAATTTTCTATAGAAATAAAATTTTGACAAAATTTTACATAGAAATAAAATTTTGACAAAATTTTCCATAGAAACAAAAATTTGGACAAAATTTTCTAAAGAAATAAAATTTTGGCAAAATTTTTTATAAAAATAAAATTTTGACAATATTTTCTATAGACATAAAGTTTTGACAACATTTTCTATGAAAAAAAAAATTGATAAAATTTTCTATAGAAATAAAATTTTGACAAAATTTTCTATAGGTCAGGTTTGGCTTTGTGTATATTACTTTGGAGAATAATAAATGAAATGAAATGAAATAAAATGTTGGCAAAATTTTCTATAAAAATAACATTTTGACAATATTTTCTATAGAAATAAAATTTTGACAAAATTTTCTATAGAAATAAAATTTTGATAAAATTTTCTACAAAAAAAAATTGACAAAATTTTCGATAGAAATAAACTATTGACAAAATTTTCTATAGAAATAAAATGTTGGCAAAATTTTCTATAAAAATAACATTTTGACAATATTTTCTATAGAAATAAAATGTTGGCAAAATTTTCTATAAAAATAACATTTTGACAATATTTTCTATAGAAATAAAATTTTGACAAAAATTTCTATAGAAATAAAATTTTGATAAAATTTTGACAAAATTTTCTACCAAAATAACATTTTGGCAAAATTTTCTATAGCAATTAAATTTTGACAAAATTTTCTATAGAAGAAAAATTTTGACAAAATTTTCTACAAAAAAAATTCACAAAATTTTCGATAGAAATAAACTATTGACAAAATTTTCTACAGAAATAAAATATTTGCAAATTTTTTTATGTAAATCAAATTTTCGATAGCAATAAAATTTTGACAAAATTTTCTATAGGAATAAAATTTTGACAAAATTTTCTTTAGCAATTAAATTTTGACAAAATTTTCTACAAAAATAAAATTTTGACAAAATTTTTTTATAGCAATTAAATTTTGACAAAATTTTCTACCAAAATAACATTTTGACAAATTTTTCTATAAAAATAAAATTTAGACATAATTTTCTATACAATTAAAATTTTGACAAAATTAGCTTTAAAAATGAAATTTTGACAAAAATTTTTATAGCAATTAAATTTTGACAAAATTTTCTACAAAAAGTATATACGGCCGTCAGTTCGGCCAGGCGGAATCTTATGTACCCTCCACCATGGATTGTGTAGAAACTGCTACTAAAGGCTGTCATCCACAATCGAATTACTTGGGTTGCGGTAACACTTGCCGATGGCAAGGTATCTTGAAAAATCCTTAACACCGTCTTCTAAATTGTAAGTTAGACCATACGGGGGATATATGACAAAGTTAATATACCCCCATTCTATGGGGGAGGGTATAAAAATAAAATGTTGACAAAATTTTCTATAGCAATTAAATTTTGGCAAAAATTTCTACAAAAATAACATTTTGACAAAATTTTCTATAGAAGTAAAATTGTGACAAAATGTTCTATAAAAAAAAATTTTTGACACTACTGTCTATAGAAATAAAATTTTGACAATATTTTCCATAGAAATAAAATTTTTACAGAAAGAAAATTTTAGCAAAATTGTTTATATCAATTAATTTTTTTTTACAAAATATTCTAGAAATGAAATTTTGACAAAATTTTTAATAGCAATTAAAATTTTGACAACATTTTCTATAGCAATAAAATTTCGAGAAAATTTTCAATAGAAATAAAATTTTCACGAATTTTCTATAGGAATACAATTTTGACAAAATTTTGTATAGAAATAGAATTTTGACGAAGTTTCTATAGAATAAAATTTCGACAAAAATTTTTCTATAGAAATACAATTTTGATAAAATTTTCTAAATACAGCAGTAAGTTCGGCCGAGCCTAATCTTAAATACCCACCTCCATGAACCAAATATACTAATTTTCTTTGAAAATTTCAGGGGGGCTTGATGACAGATATTTTCCCAAGCAGATCAATTCAACCAGTACGCTTCCCGAAGATAAATGTATAGATTTTACCTATGAAGATTAGATCAGATTCTGGATTTATAAGAACCATTTTTTGTTTGAGTTTTAGAGGAATCATAAACATCTCTTGTAAGTGTGAAAGAAAATGATGAAATAACGCCAAAATCTAAAATCTGTAGATTTTTACCCCCATTATTTAAATGATTAGGAGAAGTAAAATCTGGAAATTTTACATTCAGTTTCAAGCAATTTTTATGATCAGTGCACCTTCTGTACCTTACCAAATGGACCGATAAAAATTAAATCATATACACTTTTTTGTGAGTCTAAAATGCCAGTATATTTTCAATTTGTGGCAAATCGGATAAAAACTACAATTTCTAGAAATCGTAGGAGTTTAACGGGAGGGATACACACAATATTCAGCACATCAAATTGTATTTCTAGAATCTAGACCCCAAATCGGAGGGCTGGTTTATAAGGGGGCTATATCAAGAACTGTAACGTAACGCAATATATTCGGCACACCTCTTCATGGTCCTAGAATAGAATTCGTAATTTCAGGCACATTAGATAAAACAAGTATATACAGTAGTAAGTTATCTTAACCCTCTAATGCCCCAATTTTTTTGTCACCTGATTAAATTTTCAATGTTAACGACACAAAAGCAAGAAAACTAAACAAGATAAATGTATATGGTATGTTACAATTCAGTATATGCTGCAAAGCCTTTTGAACAGTTTAAACTAAGTTTTCTATTTATTTTACCCATTTTTGTTGTCTTAAGGAGTGTTTTACTAAAAGCTTGCTTATTAAATGAAGCCCGCCTAAAGGCGGGATTGTGCATTACAGGGTTAAATACCCACTACCATGAATCAAATATAATAGTTTCCTTTGAAAATTTCAGGGGGGTTTGATGACAGATATTTTCCCAAGGACATCAGAGCGCCTTCTGTACCCTCAATTAGTGTACCCTCAATTATATGGAGTCCTTAACAAACGGACCGATAAAACTAAATCATATACACTTTGTTGTGGGTCTTAAATGCCAGTATATTTTCAATTTGTGGCAAATCGGATAAAAACTACAATTTCTAGAAACCCTAGGAGTTAAATCGGGAGTTCGGTGTAATGGGGGATATGCCTAAACATGGAAGGATACAAACTACGGATTCTAGAAGCCCAAGAAGTAAATCTGGAGATCGGTCTATATGGGGACTATACCAAAACATGGACCGATTGTTATCATTTTCGGCACACCTCTTTATGGTTCTAGAATACCTCTAGATTTCGAATTTCTGGCAAATTATATAAAAACTACGGTTTCTACAAGACCCCAAATCGGCAGATCGGTTTATATGGGAGCTATATCAAAGCCTGGACCGATATAGCCCATCTTCTAACTTGGCCTGGGTGCAGACAAAAGATTCTGTTCCAAATTTAAGGACGATAGCTCCATTGTTGAAGACTGTAGCGCGATTACAACAGACAGATATATGGCCAGACGGACATACTTATATCGTCTTAGAATTTCTCCCTGATCAAGAATATATATATATATATATTATATAGTCGAAAATCGACATTTCGATGTGTTACAAACGGAATGACAAACTTATTATACCCCCGTCATCATTCTATAGTAGGACAGAATTTTCTATAGAAATTAAATTTTGACAAAATTTTCTATAGAAATTTAGTTTTGACAAAATTTTCGATAGAAATTGATTTTGACAAAATGTTCTATAGAAATAAAATTTTGACAAAAACTTCTATAAAAAATAAAATTTTGAGAAAATTTTCTATAAAAATAATATGTTAACAAAATTTTCTACAGCAATGAAATTTTGACAAAATTTTCTATAAAACTAAAATTGTGACAAAAGTGTCTATAGAAGTAAAATTTTGGCAAAATTTTCTATAGAAATAAAATTTTGCCAAATTTTCTATAAAAATAAAATTTTGACAAAATTTTCTATAGTAATAAAATTTTGACAAAATTTTCTATAGAAATAAAATTTCCACAAAATTTTCTATAGAAATGGAAGCCACCGTGGTGCAATGGTTAGCATGCCCGCCTTGCATACACAAGATCGTGGGTTCGATTCCTGCTACGACCGAACACCAAAAAGTTTTTCAGCGGTGGATTATCCCACCTCAGTAATGCTGGTGACATTTCTGAGGGTTTCAAAGCTTCTCTAAGTGGTTTCACTGGAATGTGGAACGCCGTTCGGACTCGGCTATAAAAAGGAGGTCCCTTGTCATTGAGCTTAACATGGAATCGGGCAGCACTCAGTGATAAGAGAGAAGTTCACCACTGTGGTATCACAATGGACTGAATAGTCTAAGTGAGCCTGATACATCGGGCTGCCACATAACCTAACCTAACCTTCTATAGAAATAATATTATGACAAAATTTTCTATAGAATTTAAATTTTGACAAGATTTTCTATAGACTTTAAATTTTGACAAAATTTTCTATAGAAATTAAATTTTGACAAAAATTTCTATAGAAATAAAATGTTGACAAAATTTTCGATAGAAATAAAATATTAACAAAATTTTTTATTTAAATAAAATTTTGACAAAATTTTCTAAAGAAATACAATTTTGACAAAATTTTCTATAAAAATAAAATTTTGACAGAATTTTCTATAGAAATTAAATTTTGACAAAATTTTCTATAGAAATGAAATTTTGACAAAATTTTCATAGTAGCACTATGAGGATTTGATATTTTTATTAGGTTAAGTACTTATAGGATCAACCACATATCATTTCAATTTATGGCTTGCCCTATTTTCCCAAATATGGCAAGATTTACATAAACTTATTCCAAAAATAAGTGAGTGAAGATGTAGAGGGCTATGAGAAAAAAATTGTTTTATTTGTCAATTTTTCCCAAGGCAGCTCTGCCCAGGAATAAATTAAAACAGCAATATTCACATAAAACCATAATAAATATTCGCTTTAACATACACATACGTTTTATTTCAATTTTCTATAATCGTTTTTGGTATTTAAATTCAGAAAATTATGAAAAACACTAATGTTATGATATTTTCCGAAGCAAACGGCAGTACATTTTAGAGACACGTCGACGCAAACTTTATGATATTTTGTCGGCAGAGTCCTCTGGTGCTTCAGTTTTGCAATGACAAGACTGCGTCTTCTTCTAATTTGTTTATGCTTATTCAGAGAAAATTAAACAAACGTTGCCAGGATATCTTAAAATTTTATTCAATATGCCTTGAATAATAACTCTAATTTTCATGAAAATATATGTCATAAATTTCTAAATTTGACAATAAAAAAATTTAAAAAAATATATTTCTTTCTCTCTAATCGGTTAAGGAAAATAATAATTGAAAAAAAAAAAGTTCAATAACAATTATGGAAAAATTATAAGTCAATAAATAGCCGGTAGGAAAACTATTAAAATTGGATCTCAGCACATCCGAAACAAAAAAATATCCAATATAACTAAAAAATCCTGCAACATTGCAATAATGTCAAAAACTCCAAATACTGCCAAGACAGAAGATATTGAAAAAAATCGCAGCAACCCTGAATTACCTAAGGTATGCCAGCTAAGCTATTTACAATCAAAAACTCCAAGTTATATTGTAACAGAAACAAAATATTGGCTTAATAAAACAAAAAATGCCATATGGATTAATCCAAATGATAATGAATCCATAAATATGAATAATCCAAAAGAGAAATTCTTCAAGCCTATAATCTCTTCATGTTTATTTGCCTTATACAACCAAAGGGACAAATATACCTTGGTCGCAGTAAATATGGATCATTTGGATCGTTTCCCTTGGTTATGCAATATTTTGGTGTTTTGTGAAATGCTGCGTTACGATTTAGATAAATGGTCTTCTTCCCTGTTAGATGGAATTGTGGACAAAGGATTGCCTATTTTCGCTACATTATGTGAAGATCTTAAAATCAAAAACAATCAGGATTTCCATTTAAGTGAATTAAATACTTGCATAAAATGGAAAGAAAAAAATTATTTCATAACAATACAAAAACTATCAAAGGGATTTCTTTATTCTTCCCATAATTTGAAGGTGATGAATTTAGCCCAAGCCTTATCTTTATTCTTTCGTTACCATCAATTTGGAATTTTAGAATGTCAAGAACGTCACTTGGCTTTGGGCTATGCCGTAGATGTGGAACATGGCTATTTTCTTTATGATTGTCAAAATAAAAGAGAACATTTAATGGGTAGTTTTGAAAATAATTCCTATTTATTAAAGACCAAATATCTTCAGATCCTATTATATTGTATAGTGGTCACTTTAAATATTCAAACGGAGAAAATACCATTTCATCTATACAATGTGGATATAAAAATTGAGGACCCCCAAGAAAAAGAAATGACTGAAAAACTCTTGGCTAAATTATCCAAGAAAGAGGATAATAAAATATCTATAATCGAAGAATCAGCAAAAAATCTATGCCAATTTAGAAAGAGGGATACAAAACAAAATTTCTGGGGTCAAGGTCCTAAGAGAAAAATTAAAAATATTCTGGCAAATGCAAAAATAAAATGGAAAAAGCAACCCATGTTTGCACATAATAAAAAAGCCTCATCAGGGAATGATTTTTTCCAAACCCAAATTTCAGATACCCCAAACGATTTCTCTGAAGACACTCAGAAATCTTCAAAACATAAAAATTTTTCTAACAAACGGATTCAGAAAAATGTGAAATGTTTAAAAATAAATAATAAAATTGCTTCTGGACCACCTTGTTCTAAAGTCAATGAAAATCCTTCGAATTCATCAAAATATTCAGCTGTAAAAAACTGCAATTTGGAGCAATTAAATAAAATCACTTTGGGTAAACCGAAGACCTCCAAATAGGGCATATGATAGAGAATTTACAATACAAACTAATATTGACGTTTTGAAGATATCTCAAATTGCCTCTAAATTTTCCCCAAACATTTTAGAGAATCTTATGTTGATGCAACGAAACCAACAGCCACCAAATCCTATAGTAGCAAAAACTTCCAACTCAAACGAGTAAATCCAAACTTCAACCTTGGCAAAAACTTAAAACCAGGGAAAAATCTCAACATAAAATGTCACCAAACACAATCAATTTAAAAGTTTTATTAAAATTAAAAAACACACAAATGTATAATTTTCGTATAACCACCAAAATATTTCCAAATAAAAAATTTTCTTAATATAGTGTTCAAAACAAATATGCTTTGAACATGGAATATCACTATCGCTAATATTCCTGATAATAAAATATGTCCCTAAAATGATATGAAGGGCATTTTAGCCATTATCCACTTGAGATAACGTATGTTAAGTGCATCTAGTTGTCTTAGGGTGGTCTATTATCAGTGCCTTGCGTGTGTTGTGTTTTATGATCTTATTTCATAAGAAGATCCTAATGAAACGCAGCGGCATATGTGTGTTTATGAAGAGAGCTAGAAGAATGATAACAGATTGTTGTTATCTTGTTCTAGAGTAGGTTAAGATTTTCAATATTCTAGATATAAGTTTTAGTCAATAAAGTAATTAGTATTCATTTGGAACTCAACGAGAAAAGATTGATTTGAGATTTCAAATGGAACTCACTTTGGTTCATATTACAAACTGAGATTTCTCCCATAAGAGGCAAGAAACTCAGTTGAACCAAATATTAAAAATTAATCCTTGAGGAATACAATTCAAGGGGAAAGGCGTTTTCACGGCCAAACTGTGAATAAGGCGTATTCCAAGGCCAAATATTGGAATTTAATTAAAAGCGTATGTCGCGGCTTAGACAGCGACAAAATAAAATAAAAAAAATATATTAAATAATATCTTAATATAAAAACAGCTCACTTAAAATAGAAATATTTAGTGTAAAAGCGTAATTCGTGGCTTTGGCAACGAATCAAAATTAAAAAAAAACACAGTCTCCATACCAGATCAAAAACAAAGATGGACTTTGTGTTGAAGATGGAGAGAATAAAATATCTTATTCGTAAGGTAAAGGGTGATTTGTTAAGAGCTTGATAACTTTTTTTTACAAAAAAACGCATAAAATTTGCAAAATCTCATCGGTTCTTTATTTGAAACGTTAGATTGGTCCATGACATTTACTTTTTGAAGATAATTTCATTTAAATGTTGACCGCGGCTGCGTCTTAGGTGGTCCATTCGGAAAGTCCAATTTTGGGCAACTTTTTCGAGCATTTCGGCCGGAATAGCCCGAATTTCTTCGGAAATGTTGTCTTCCAAAGCTGGAATAGTTGCTGGCGTATTTCTGTAGACTTTAGACTTGTCGTAGCCCCACAAAAAATAGTCTAAAGGCGTCAAATCGCATGATCTTGGTGGCCAACTTACCGGTCCATTTCTTGAGATGAATTGTTCTCCGAAGTTTTCCCTCAAAATGGCCATAGAATCGCGAGCTGTGTGGCATGTAGCGCCATCTTGTTGAAACCACATGTCAACCAAGTTCAGTTCTTCCATTTTTGGCAACAAAAAGTTTGTTAGCATCGAACGATAGCGATCGCCATTCACCGTAACGTTGCGTCCAACAGCATCTTTGAAAAAATACGGTCCAATGATTCCACCAGCGTACAAACCACACCAAACAGTGCATTTTTCGGGATGCATGGGCAGTTCTTGAACGGCTTCTGGTTGCTCTTCACTCCAAATGCGGCAATTTTGCTTATTTACGTAGCCATTCAACCAGAAATGAGCCTCATCGCTGAACAAAATTTGTCGATAAAAAAGCGGATTTTCTGCCACTGATTTTGGTAATAAAATTCAATGATTTGCAAGCGTTGCTCGTTAGTAAGTCTATTCATGATGAAATGTCAAAGCATACTGAGCATCTTTCTCTTTGACACCATGTCTGAAATCCCACGTGATCTGTCAAATACTAATGCATGAAAATCCTAACCTCAAAAGAATCACCCTTTATTAACAAAAATGCTGCAATGGGAGACACAAGATGATCAAGCTTTGCTCCAAAATTCAAAAACATATTTGGAAGTATGGATGAAGGAGTTAGATAATCTGTACTGGCAGCTTATTTTTGATCACGATGGACCCCTCGTTAATCTAACCAGAGTATTCAATGAGGTGGAAGAGCTATACGAAGAGAATAGATACGCTCTATTGTTGAAACTTGACTTGGGAGAGGCAACAAATGAAACTGCTCAGTTTGGAAGAATAAGAAAGATGTTGAAAGCAACCGAAGAGCACAATGTAGCTGAAATTTTGGAAAGCGCATCAATCTCATTTGCGCCGGCAGCTCCTCACTTCGGAGGAAATGGGGCGAGTGTGTCAGCCCAATCGTATACATCCGAAAAAGCAACGCCTAATGGAATTTCCTCGAATTGGGAGGAATTCATAAAGCAGTTTAAAGTTGCAGATAAAAAGGAATCAACGCCTCATATAATTTCCTCGAATTGGGAGAAATTCAAGAAACAGTTTGAAGTCGAAGCTAAGAAGGATACAGAGGACGAAGGCAAGAAGGAAATATCAGATGAAGACGCCACAATTAACAATCTACAATCAGTTGAAAATGATGTAGTAGGTTATGAAGAAACATATACACAAAAGGATGAACAGCTTGACGTTGGTGTCCTAATAAATGTTGATGTTGAAGCAGAAACGAGAATTGAAGATATCGCAAAAGTCAAAACAATTGCCGAAGAAGAATTTCCTGCTAAAAATGGTTCCGATATTCTCATCATAAAAGACGACAAAGCAGAGGACAACATACTTGCTTACGCTACCGCAGCCGACGAAGTTATTGAGGAGATTGCGACCGAGCTGGACATTAATAAGAAAACACATAATCCATCAAATTCACCAACCACAAACGGTAAATTGAAGTATGGGCTTAGATACACTGCAGAAGAAACACAAAAGAAATCGAAAATCCTACCAGCAAGAAGCAGTGGCAAAGAGCAGAAGCCTCCGAAAGAGCCCGACAAGATGTGCAAAGTACAATTTGATCAACAATCTAAGATGATTGTATGCTTTAATTAAGATTATATGTTTTAATTAAAAATCTAGATTCAGTAACACTTGAAATACAATGTAAGCCTATGCAAAGAAAGAAAACAAATGTACCAAGTAATTTACGAAGTAACTCCCAACTGAAATTATGTAGATTTATATTTCATTAGATATACAAATTAAGATTATAATAATACAGTCCACTAAGCCCCCGGCAGAATGTTCAAAACAAATATGCTTTGAACATGGAATATCACTATCGCTAATATTCCTGATACTAAAATATGTCCCTAAAATGATATGAAGGGCACTTTAGCCATTATCCACTTGAGATAACGTATGTTAAGTGCATCTAGTTGTCTTAGGGTGGTCTATTATCAGTGCCTTGCGTGTGTTGTGTTTTATGATCTTATTTCATAAGAAGATCCTAATGAAACGCAGCGGCATATGTGTGTTTATGAAGAGAGCTAGAAGAATGATAACAGATTGTTGTTATCTTGTTCTAGAGTAGGTTAAGATTTTCAATATTCTAGATATAAGTTTTAGTCAATAAAGTAATTAGTATTCATTTGGAGTCTTAGTATGAAAAAACTACTCAACACGTTTGTTTCGATTACAAACAATAGTTTTCTCACTAAAATCTTATATGACAGTAAGCTAAAGGGTGGTTAAATTGTTGAATGTGAACCACACATAAACGCCATGTTTTTTCCGAATTTTTTTTGACATTTCTCTATATCAGACTTACTCAATTTGAACCATGAACGTCGTGAATGGGCAGAATGGTTCCAAGAAATGGCAGCAGTGGATGATCAATTTTCGAAGAAAATGATCTTCAGTGATGAGGCACATTTTCACCTCAGTGGATTCGTCAATAAACAGAATTGCCGCATTTGGGCGAATGAGAATCTACAAGTGGGTGTCGAAAAACCAATGCACCCACAAAGAGTGACTGTTTGGAGCGGTTTATGGGCTGGCGGCATCATCGGGCCGTATTTTTTCCAAAATGAGGCCGGTCAGGCAGTTACTGTGAATGGTGTTCGCTATCGTGAGATGATAACGAACTTTTTATGGCCCAAATTGGAAGATATGGATGTGGACGATATGTGGTTTCAGCAGGACGGTGCCACTTGCCACACAGCTAACGAAACAATGGCTCTTTTGCGCAACAAATTCAATGGCCGTGTAATCTCACGTAATGGTGATGTCAATTGGCCGCCAACATCATGTGATTTGACACCGTTGGACTTTTTTCTTTGGGGTTATTTGTAAGAAAAGGTGTACGTCGATAAGCCAGCAACAATTCAAGAGCTAAAGGATGAGATAATTCGGCACATTAACGGCATAGAACCTCCATTATGCCTCACAGTCATCGAAAATTTGGACCATCGGATGAAGGTGTGCCACCGAGGTCGCGGCGCCCATTTGGCCGATATTTTGTTCCATACATAATTGAGTAATATTAATATATCATACTAAATTAAACTTACAATAATTTCGTAAATAGTTTGTGTTTTATTCAAAATCAACATCGGCCCTTGAAATTTTAACCACCCTTTAGAAAAAAAATTTAGAAGTTCATCACAATAGAAATAAAATTTAGACTAAATTTTCTATAATAATAAAATTGTGACAAAAATTTTCTATAGAAATAAAATTTTGACCAAATTTTCTATAGAAATGAACAAAACTTTTTTTGACAAAACTTTTCTATAGAAATAAAATTTTGACAAAATTTTCTATAGAAATAAAATTTTGAGAAAATTTTCTATAGAAATAAATTTTGTGAAAATTTTCTATGGAAAACAAAATTTTGTGAAAATGTTTTATAGAAATAAAATTTTATGAAAATTTTCTATAGAAATACAATTTTGACAAAGACTTCAATAGAAAAAAAAAAATTACAAAATTTTCTATAGAAATAAAATTTCGGAAAAATTTTCTTTAAAACTAAAATTTCGGCAAAATTTTCTTTAGAAATAAAATTTTGACAAAATTTTCTATACAAATAAAATTTTGACAAAATTTTTTATAGAAGTACAATTTTAAGAAAATTTTCTATAGAAAGACAATTTTGACAAAATTTTCTATAGAAATACAATTTTGACAAAATTTTCTATAGAAAGACAATTTTGACAAAATTTTCTATAGAAATAAAATTTTGACAGAATTTTCTATAGAAATAGAATTTTGACAAAAGTTTCTATAGAAATAAAAATTTTGACATATTCTAGTCAACATCAATTATTGTGATAACTATACGAAACTGGTTTCAAGGACACAACAACAATTCTAACGACAATATTAGGTAGACTGGTATCTGACATTTTCTTTTCAGTAACTTAATAGTAGCAATACCCTTAATCTTCCTGTCCAATAAGCTCGAATAAATATTGTAACAAAATTTTCTATAGAAATAAAATTTTGACAAAGTTTTCTATAAAAATAAAATTTTTACAAGATGTTTAATAGAAATAAAATTTTGACAAACACCCATGTTCGGATATCCACTTCAATTATACTTCCACTATTCACTTCAAATCCACGAACGTGAAAATTCCACGTTCTTTTTTGAACTTTTCTGTAACCAGCTGGGTTGCACAATTCACCCAAAAATGCACTAAGGCGGAAATCAAAATTAGTGGAATCAATAGACTTGTTTTAATTTATTATTTTTTTGAATTAAAAATGACGCAGTTTTAATAAAACTCATGTATTAAATATAAAACATTTCAAATTTTTTACGCGAGTACTTTTTTTAACCGGAAATACACCCATTTTGGACATAATTCAACTTTCACCAAGACTTTTGCAAGTGAATTGATTTCACGAAAATTCCGGTGAAAGTGGATTGTAGGACACGAATATCGTGGAATTGATTCACATTCACCTGAAAGTGGATTTGGGAACATGGGCAAAAATTCTCTATTTCAGCAAAATTTTCTATAGAACTAAAATTTCCGCAAAATTTTCTTTAGAAATAACATTTTAACAAAGTTTTCCTCAGAAATAACATTTTAACAAAATCTTCTATAGAAAAGAAATTTTAATAAAATTTTTTATAGAAATAAAATTTTGACGAGATTTTCTATGGAAATAAAATTTTGACAAAATTCTCTGAAGAAATAAAGTTTTGACAAAATTTTCTATAGAAATAAAATTTTGGCGAAATTTTCTATAGAACTAAAATTTCAACAACATTTTCTGTAGAAATAACATTTTGACAAAGTTTTCTTTAGAAATAATATTTTGACAAAATTTTCAATAGAAAAGAAATTTTTACAAAATTTTTTATAGAAATAAAATTTTGACAAAATTTGCAATAGAAATAAAATTTTGACAAAATTTATTGTACAAATAAGTTTTCTTCAAAAATAACATTTTGACAAAATCTTCTATAGAAAAGAAATTTTGACAAAATTTTTTATAGAAAAGAAATTTTGACAAAATTTTTTATAGAAATAAAATTTTGACAAAATTTGCAATAGAAGTAAAATTTCGGTAAAATTTTCATTAGAAATAAAATTTTGACAACATTTTCTAAAGAACTAAAATTTCAGCAACATTTTCTTTAGAAATAACATATTGACAAAGTTTTCTTTAGAAATAATATTTTGACAAAATTTTCTATAGAAAAGAAATTATTACAAAATTTTCATTAGAAATAAAATTTTGACAAAATTTTCTAAAGAACTAAAATTTCAGCAACATTTTCTTTAGAAATAACATATTGACAAAGTTTTCTTTAGGAATAATATTTTGACAAAATTTTCTATAGAAAAGAAATTTTTACAAAATTTTTCATAGAAAAAAAATTTTGACAAAATTTGCAATAGAAGTAAAATTTCGGCAAAATTTTCATTAGAAATAAAATTTTGTCAAAATTTATTGTACAAGTAAAATTCTGACAAAATTTTCTATAGAAATAAAGTTTTGACAAAATTTTCTATAGAAATAAAATTTCAGCAAATTTTTCTATAGAACTAAAATTTCAGCAAAATTTTCTTTAGAAATAACATTTTAACAAAGTTTTCTTCAAAAATAACATTTTGACAAAATTTCTATAGAAAAGAAATTTTGACAAAATTTTTAATAGAAATAAAATTTTGACGAGATTTTCTATGGACATAAGATTTTGACAAAATTCTCTATAGAAATAAAGTTTTGACAAAATTTTTTATAGAAATAATATTTCAGCAAAATTTTCTATACAACTAAAATTTCATCAAAATTTTCTTTAGAAATAACATTTTAACAAAGTTTTCTTCAGAAATAACATTTTGACAAAATCGTCTATAGACAAGAAATGTTAACACATTTTTTTATAGAAAAGAAATCTTGACGAGATTTTCGATGGAAATACAATTTTGACAAAATTTTCTATACAAATAAAATTTTGACAAAATTTTTTATAGAAATAAAACTTTGACAAAATTCTCTACAGAAATAATATGTTGACAAAATTTTCTATAGAAAAGAAATTTTTACAAATTTTTTTATAGAAATAAAATTTTGACAAAATTTGCAATAGAAATAAAATTTCGGCAAAATTTCCATTAGAAATAAAATTTTGACAAAATTTATTATACAAATAAAATTCTAACAAAAATTTGTAAAAAAATAAAATTTTGACCAACTTTTCTATAGAAATACAATGTTAACAAAATTTTCTATAGAAATAAAATTTGGAACACATTTTCTATAAAAATATAATATGACAAAATTTTCTATAGAAATAAAATTTTGACATAATATAGAAATAACATTTTGACAAAAATTTCTATAGAAATAAAATCTTGACAAAGTTTTCTGTAGAAATAAAATTTTGAAAATATTTGCTATTGAAATTAAATATGACAAAATTTTCTATAGAAAAAAAATTTTGACAAAATCTTCTATAGAAATACAAGTTTGAGAAAATTGTCTATACAAATAAAATGTTTGGAAAATGTTCAATAGAAATAAAATTTTGTGAAAATTTTTCTATACTAGTAAAATTTTTACAAAATTTTCTATAGAGGTAAAATTTGGACTTTTCTATAAAAATAAAATTTTGACAAAATCTTCTATAGAAATACAAGTTTGAGAAAATTGTCTATACAAATAAAATGTTTGGAAAATGTTCAATAGAAATAAAATTTTGTGAAAATTTTTCTATACTAGTAAAATTTTTACAAAATTTTCTATAGAGGTAAAATTTGGACTTTTCTATAAAAATAAAATTTTGACTAAATTGTCTTTTAATTTCTTTCAAATTAGTGTACAACTTTTTGTTGACTGTATGTTATCTATATCTAAATCTGAATCGATTGCAACAAAATGTGGCGTGAATAACTCTAAACCGACTCAGAATTTAATTCTTATACGATCGATATACTAAACAATTGGTGTCAAACTGTTCCTTCTTGGCGTTACATAAAAATGCACAAACTTATTATAACCTGTACCGCAGTAGTGGTGAAAGTTAAAAAAAAATGAAATTTGTGATATTTTTTTGTATTGTTTTTTTTTTTTTTTAATTTCTTCACTCATTTGGGATCCAAGCTACATTTTTGAAAGCTCTTTTTTTACTGGGTACACATAGAATTTCTCCATGTATGGTATCACAAACGTCAAATTTTTTACTCGATTTAAAATTAAACAACATGTTTCAGATATCCCTGGCACCACAGCCAAAAGATTAGACTTTGTTAATCCAATCAAGATTTTGCAAATGTCTACGAAACTTATAATGAATTTTCTTTATTTGCTCCCTAATGAAGTTTGTTTTTTGTGTTGCTCTGGTATTAACAAAAGATTAAGTTTTAATAAAACGACCGACGAGAAAAAAAAACTGTCAACATATTAACATCGAATGAAATGCCAGTCGTAGAATTGTGAATACGATTTTTTTTTCTGGGAAATGTTTATTAAAAACCTCAGACGATTTTCTAAGAAACATCCACGTATGAAAAAAAATGTATGCTGCCTAAATACGAAGATATTTTCTGAGTCAAAGGAGTCAAAGAAAGACCAAAAGCATTTTCATTCAACAAATCTATGTTTGTATGTGGTAAAACGGGAACATAAACTCAAAGCAAAAGTTTGCCATAGCAAATATCTAATAGTTGTTATGGGCATTGTGTGATTGTAATGAACATGTGTATTATTGCTACGAATGTTTTTTCTTACTTTAAAGGAAGGGAAGAACTGTTTAAAAAAAAAATACTGGATAAATTATTTACCTAGTTAGAAAGAAATTAATGTGGGTAATAAATGCAAATTCATGAAAATCGGGCAATAATATAATGTACGAGTTACATGTAAGCCAAAATATGAGCGTATAATACATAAACATTTTAAACTTGAGTAGCATTGGTTAATAAATAAGAGTATTATGGCCAAATTTGGGAAAATCGGGCGATGTGTATATATTAGAGGTGTGCACGTGACACGAAATTGTCGTGACTCACGAACATTTTCGTGACTCACGCGTGAGTCGTGAGTCACGCTTATGGCAACGGCGTGAGTGTGCGTGAGCGTGATTAACAAACCAAAATGTCGTGCGTGAGCGTGAGTCACGAAAATATTATCTTCGTGAGTGTGCGTGAGTAAAGATTTACACTCACGAAAATAATCCCGCTCATCAACATAAAACGCTTAAGAGTTAAATTCATTTACAATTTTAGTGACACCTGGGATGTTAAGAGTGTAATAACGCTCTCGATTTTAATAATGCTCATGTTTTCAGACACGTCGCTAAGGTAAATTGCTCAAAAAATTTTTCGTGAGTCACGACATTTTTCGTGAGTCACGATATTTGTCGTGAGTCACGATATTTTTCGTGACTCACGACATTTTCGTGCGTGAGTGTGCGTGAGTACAATTTTTCTTTTCGTGAGTGTGCGTGAGCGTGAGTCCTACCTACCAATATCGTGCGTGAGTGTGCATGAGTAAGATTTTTCCGTCGTGAGTGTGCGTGAGCGTGAGTAAAATATTACTCACGTGCACATCTCTAGTATATATATATATATATATATATATATATATATATATATATATATATATATATATATATATATATATATATATATATATATATATATATATATATATATATATATATATATATATATATATATATATATATATATATATATATATATATATATATATATATATATATATATATATATATATATATGAGCTATATCTCAATTCGAACCGATTTGAAAGATATTTTACAAGTTTAGTTGATATTACCGGAGATTACCTTGTGCTGAATTTGAGTAAGATCCGTTAATAAATGAGGCCACTACGGTCCAAAATAAGGCTATTAGTGACACATTTTGGAAAATCTGAACCGATTTGGATGATATTTTGTAGCTTTGATTGACACCACAGATAGTTACTGTGTGCTAAATTTGAGTAAGGTCGGTTAATAAATAATGCTACTATGACCAAATTTTCTAAAATCGGGCTATACATATATATGGGAGCATTTTTTTGGCAGATCAGAATAATTATACCCTGACCAAATTCCAGATTTTATAGTCCACCACTTTCTACAGTTTCAAAACGTTTAAAGTAAATCCTCAGCTTTAGTAGATTTCTGAAAATGTCAGGTAAGGGATACCTCTTTAATTCTTTTATTCGTGTGTAGAAGAAAAATATCGTACGACTTAAAACTTCAACTCGTGTAAAATGTCAGCTCGAAATTGTCAATGAAAGAGAGAGATTCTTTATCACTGAGGTGAGTAGGGGAAATAGACAGAAGGAAATACGTAGACAGAAGGAATGCCTTACAATGTCCTTTTAAATTGCCCAAAATTCTACATAACACAATTTGTTCTTGATAAATGTTTTGTAATAAAAATTTCTTTTTTCTCTATGTATGAGGAAGAAAGACATCTCATTTCTTTGTAGAGAATCACAAAAAAAGGCAAAATGTTCATTTTCATAGATAATTAAATTTGAAATGAATCTTACACAACTAGATTTTGCATTGAGCACCCTGGGGTCATGTACACAATTCGCATTTGATGACACCTGGTGTATATGAAATCCTTTACAAAGAAATTTATTTTTAAATTTCATTAAACTTCAAAGACGACTGCAATACTCGGAATTGCTTTCAAATTCAATGGATCCAAATGTATTTGCTGTGTGAACAATTCTCAGAATCAATGATGATGATGCACTATAAATGGCTCTGCACACATATATAAAAGAGAGAAGCAGAGTATGTAAGGAGGCTGATTTTTGTAAATATACACATCAAAAAATAATCCATTACTGCATTATCTTATAGGAAGTTGTCTTGTGAAATTTGTCTCCTTAAAGGCAAATATTTTTGTTTTTTGTGGTATTTCCCTGTCACCTTTGTTAATCTTAAATTTTATTGCCAGATAATTAATTATTTTTTTTTAGTGTATTCTCTTCATTTACTCGTGCTAAATTTAATTACATTTTCATATTAGTTAACAATGGGGGTAAATCATTTAAATATTTGCATTACTGCGTTAAACATAGATGAACTTAATGATTATCATAATAATACCCTAAATATTTAAATTCACCTTGACTTTATTTCCCTAAGACCAGGGCTGTGGAGTCGGATTCTTGGAGTTGGAGTCTGAAGATTTTGCTGGAGTCGGAGTCGGAGTCGCATAAATTTTGCTCGACTCCGGCGAAACAAAATTTGAAAAACTCTTCATATCTTTGTAACTAAAGAAATATTTCGACAAATTAGATACGTTTGGGGTTTTTAATCGAAAAACGAATTACTGGATTTCAGGCCATTCAAAATCGGTGAAGTTTCACGGTGATATAAAAAGTAGGTTTTACTAGAATATGGGCTGACTTGATCAATTGTATCGTCTATTTTTATTCCCTTCACCATAGAGTGGGGTGTATATTATCTTTGTCATTCCGTTTGTAACACATCGAAATATTGCTTTAAGACCCCATAAAGTATATATATTTTGGGTCGTGGTGAAATTTTGAGTCGATCTAAGCATGTCCGTTCGTCCGTCCGTCTGTTGGAATCACGCTAACTTCCGAAGGAAACAAGCTATTGACTTGAAACTTGGCACAAGTAGTTGTTATTGATGTAGGTCGGATGGTGTTGCAAATAGGCCATATCGGTCCACTCTTACGTATAGCCCCCACATAAACGGACCTTCAGATTTGGCTTGCGGAGCCTCTAACAGAATCATATTTCATCCGATCCAGCTGAAATTTGGTACATGGTGTTAGTATATGGTCTCTAACAACCATGCAAAAATTGTTCCTCATCGGTCCATAATTTCATATAGCCCCCATATAAACCGATCCCCCGATTTGGCTTGCAGAGCCTCTACGAGAAGCAAATTTCATCCGATCCAGTTGAAATTTGGAACATGGTGGCTAAAATTTGGTACATGGTCTCTAACAACCATACAAAAATTGGTCCACATTGGTCCATAATTATATATAGCCCCCATATAAACCGATCCTCAGATTTGGCTTGCGGAGCCTCTAATAGAAGCAAATTTCATCAGATCCAGTTGAAATTTGGAACATGGTGTTAGTATATGGTCTCTAACAACCATGCGGGAATTGGTCCATATCGGTCCATAATTATGTGTAGCCCCCATATAAACCCATCCCCAGATTTGACCTACGGAGCCCATTTGAAGAGCAAAATTCACCCTATCCGGTTGAAATTTGGTGCGAGGTGGTAGCATATGGTCTCTAACAACTATGCTAAAATTGGTCCACATCGGTCCATAATTACATATATAGCGCCCATATAAATCGATCCCCAGATTTGACCTCCGGAGCCTCATGGATGAGCAAAATTCATCCGATTCGGTTGAAATTTGGTACGTGGTGCAATTTGGTACATTGCCCCAGTATATGGCCGCTAACAACCATGCCAAAATTAGTCCATATCAGTCTATAGTTATATATAGCAGATCCCCAAAAATAATCTACATAAATTTTATTTCTATTGAAAATCAAAAATCAAAATTTTATTACTATAGAAAATTTTGTCAAAATTTTATTACTATAGAAAATTTTGTCAACATTTTATTTCTATATAAAATTTTTCAAAATTTTATTTCTATAGAAAATTTTGTTAAAATTTTATTTCTATATAAAATTTTTCAAAATTTTATTTCTATAGAAAATTTTGTTAAAATTTTATTTCCATAGACAATTTTGTCAAAATTTTATTTCTGTAGAAAATTTGGTCAAACTGAATTATACCACGTATGGACTTACTTACAACTTAGAAGAAGTTGTTAAGAGGTTTTAAGATACCTTGCATCGGCAAGCGTTACCGCAACTCAAGTAATTCGATTGTGGATGACAGTGTTTAGAAGAAGTTTCTACGCAATCCATGGTGGAGGGTACATAAGCTTCGGCCTGGCCGAACATACGGCCGTATATACTTGTTAACATATTAAACTATCTATTTTTAACCCTATATATGCTCTCTTGATAAAGGTACAATTATAAGGCAATATAGCAGTAGAACCCAACGTTCTGAATTTTTGGCAGGCATGTCGAGTTCGAAGATGGGTCATACCGGACAATTTTGTGATATAGCACATACACATAAACCCATCTCCGAGTTGTTTTAAGAAATTTTTCCCGGTCTAAAATTTTCTTAAGATTTGTCAGAAATTTTGAGTTATGTGAGATCCATAAGTAACATACTTATATCGGTCTATTTTTGGACCGATATATGTTGGACAATTGGAATACTGTTGAAATGAGATTTAGGTACACCACCTGAAGTCGACTCCTGAGTCGGAGTAGAGGCTAATAAAAAATGCTGGATTCGGAGTCGGAGTCGAGCAAAATTGACTCGACTCCACAGCCCTGACTAAGACCATTTCTACACCCTTCATCATGGGATGGGGGTCGTATATTAACTTTGCCATTTCGTTTGCCTCACATCGAAATATTGGTCTCAGACCCCATGAAATATATACATTCTGGATCGTGGTGAATTTCTGATCCGATCTAGCAATGTCCGTAAGTCTGTAGACTTCACGTTCGTTTGGAATGCGAAAGAAAGTTATCGTTCGATATACAGAAACAAGGCATTATTACTCATAAAAATCTCCCCCACCAAACGTGAAAAAACACACAATAAAGGCAACCCTCCAAGACTGGCTTTGACCCACTGTCTCACTTATGAACATCCCACCACTGCAATGCAATTGCAAAAGAAAAACATATAAGCAACACAAACAATTTTCAATATTCCAAAAATAAGGGAAAAAACATAGCATACTTTTTGGGTGATGGCCTTAACCACTTCAACCGTACATTGCCACAACATCGCTATGAGCTTCGGTTATGAATAAGTGCCGCTAGACAGAATCTTTAGGTAGGTTCTGTGTACAAGAGACGGAAAAAGAGAGAGAGAGAAGGTGTAGAGTTTGTTGGTTAAGTGAGTTGAATTATGCTAGACTAGACCAAAGACAATAAACTTGAGGAAGATAGGAAATTGGCTTGCGTCATACCAAATGTTGCATTTACCATGTTCGTAATTTTTTAGTTGTTTTTCGCTTTTACTTCTTAAATGAAAAATTTAATGTTCTTAATGAAACAATGTTAAATTTTAGGCAACAACAAAAAAAAATACATTTTCCCCTTTATGGAAATTTATTTCGTGCACTTAATTTCTTTTTATTTGTATTTTAATGCCATGTCAATACTTGTCGTATACGCGTTTGGTTCGAGTATTAAACTAACCCGCTAAATGGTTCGATCTCCTCTGTAGCTAATTTCCTATCTTCCTGAATCTATAATCTTTGGACTAGACCACATGCTATAATGTATGTGTGTGTGTGCTGATCAGCGTTGCCACAATGAATTTTCCAACATTTTTCCAAAATTGGACCAAAATTTGTACCAGCGGACCATTTTTCCAAATTAAATTAATATCTTTAAATGTTAAATTTTTATCCAAAATTTTACCTCGATAGAAAATAATAACAAATTTTTATCTCTATTCAAAATTTTTATTTCTATAGAAAATTTTGTCAATATTTTATTTCTATAGAAAATTTTGTCAAAATTTTATTTCCGATTATTAATTTTGTTGTTTGAGATTATAGAAACAATCGATTATTGATTTGTTTTAATATTTATTTCCAATATATCGGTTAGTGACACTAACCATCTTCTGGGATTTTGTATCTACATAAAACACAAAAATAAAATTACATTTAATGTTCATAAATCACAAATATTATTTGAGATATAATTTATTGAAAATAAATAAGGTGAGTTCGTGTGCTGCTGTTCGTTCTGCAAGTCACCGTACACTAAGCTTCGTTTGTGTTTGTGAAAATTTTGTCATAATTTTATTTCTATAGAAAATTTTGTCAAAATTTTATTTCTATAGAAAATTTTGTCAGTTAATTTCAATAGAAAAATTTGTCATAATTTTATTTCTTTTGAAAACTTTGTGAAAATTTTATTTCTATACAAAATTTTGTGAAAATCTTAGTTCTACAGAAAATTTTGTGAAAATTTTATTTCTATAGTATATTTTGTCACAATTTTACTTCTATAGAAAATTTTGTTATCATTTTATTTCTATAGAAAATTTTGTCATAATTTTATTTCTATTGAAAACTTTGTGAAAATTTTATTTCTATAGAGAAGTTTGTCAAAATTTTATTTCTATAGAAAAAATTTTCATAATTTTATTTCTTTTGAAAATTTTGTGAAAATCTTATTTCTACAGAAAATGCCGTCAAAATTTTATTTCTATAGAAAAATTTGTCATAATTTTATTTCTATTGAAAACTTTGTGAAAATTTAATTTCTATAGAAAATTTTGTGAAAATCTTATTTCTATAGGAAATGTCGTCAACATTTTATTTCTACAAAAAAAAAAGTTGTCAAAATTTTATTTCTATAGAAAATTTTGCCAAAATTTAATTTGTATAGAAAATTTTGACAAAATTTTATTTCTATAGAAAATTTTGTCAAAATCTTATTTCTACAGAAAATGCCGTCAAAATATTATTCCTATTGAAAACTTTGTGAAAATTTTATTTGTATTGAAAATTTTGTCAAAATTTTATTTCTATAGAAAATTTTGTCATAATTTTGTTTCTATAGAAAATTTTTTCAAAATGTTATTTCTATAGAAAATTTTGGCAAATTTTGTTTCTATAGAAAATTTTGTCAAAATTTTATTTCTATAGAAAATTTTGCCAAAATTTTATTTGTATAGCAAATTTTATCAAAATTTTATTTGTATAGAAAATTTTTTTAAAATGTTATTTCTATAGAAAATTTTGTGCAAAATTTACTTCTATAGAAAATGTTGTCAAAATTTTATTTCTATAGAAAATTTTGTCATAATTTTATTTCTATAGAAAATTTTTTCAAAATGTTATTTCTATAGATAGTTTTGTCACAATTTTACTTTATAGAAAATGTCGTCAAAATTTTATTTCTATAAAAAATGTCGTAAAATTTTATTTCTATAGAAAATGTTGTCAAAATTTTATTTCTATAGAAAATTTTGTCAAAATGTTATTTCTATAGAACATTTTGTCATAATTTTATTTTTATGGAAATTTTTTTCAACATTTTATTTCTATGGAAAATTTTGTCAACATTTTATTTCAATAGAAAAATTTGTCACAATTTTATTTCTTTTGAAAACTTTGTGAAAATTTTATTTCTATACAAAATTTTGTGAAAATCTTATTTCTACAGAAAATTTTGTGAAAATTTTATTTCTATAGAAAAATTTGTCACAATTTTACTTCTATAGAAAATTTTGTCATAATTTTATTTCTATAGAAAATTTTGTCATAATTTTATTTCTATTGACAACATTTTATTTCTACAAAAAATGTTGTCAAAATTTTATTTCTATAGAAAATTTTGTCAAAATTGTATTTCTATAGAAAATTTTGTCAAAATTTTATTTGTATAGAAAATTTTGTCAAAATTTTATTTCTATAGACAATTTTGTGAAAATTGTATTTCTATAAACAATTTTGTCACAATTTTACTCCTAAGGAAAATGTCGTCAAAATTTTATTTCTATTGAAAATGTTGTCAAAATTTTTTTCCATAGAAAATTTTGTCATAATTTTATTTCTATTGAGAACTTTGTAAAAATTTTATTTCTATAAAAAATTTTGATAAAATTTTATTTACAGAAAATTTTGTGAAAACCTTATTTCTACAGAAAATGTCGTCAACATTTTATTTCTATAGTAAATTTTGTCAAAATTTTATTTCTATAGAAAATGTTGTCAAAATTGTATTTCTATAGAAAATTTTGTCAAAATGTTATTTCTATAGAAAATTTTGTAAAAATTTTATTTCTTCAAAAAATTTTGTGAAAATCTTATTTCTACAGAAAATGTCGTCAAAATTGTATTTCTATATTAAATTTTGTCAAAATTTTATTTCTATAGAAAATGTTGTCATAATTTTATTTCTATAGAATATGTCGTCAAAATTGTACTTCTATAAAAAATATCGTCAAAATTTTATTTCTATAGAAAATTTTGTCAAAATTTTATTTCTATGGAAAATTTTGTCAAAATTTTATTTCTACAGAAAATGTCGTCAAAATTTTATTTCTATAAAAAATGTCAAAATTTTATTTCTATAGAAAATTTTGTAAAAATTTTATTTCTTCAGAAAGTTTTGTAAAAATTTTATTTTTATAGAAAATTTTGTCATAATTTCATTTCTATAGAATATGTCGTCAAAATTGTACTTCTATAAAAAATGTCGTCAACATTTTATTTCTATAGAAAATTTTGTCATAATTTTATTTCTATAGAAAATTTTGTCAAAATTTTATTTCTATGGAAAATTTGGTCAAAATTTTATTTCTATAGAAAATGTCGTCAAAATTTTATTTCTATAAAAAAATGTCAAAATTTTATTTCTATAAAAAATTTTGTCACAATTTTATTTCTATTGAAAATTGTTAGAAAATTTTATTTCTATAGAAAATTTTGTAAAAATTTTATTTCTTAAAAAAATTTTGTAAAAATTTTATTTTTATAGAAAATTTTGTCACAATTTCATTTCTATAGAATATGTCGTCAAAATTGTACTTCTATAAAAAATGTCGTCAACATTTTATTTCTATAGAAAATTTTGTTATAATTTCATTTCTATAGAAAATTTTGTCAAAATTTTATTTCTATGGAAAATTTGGTCAAAATTTTATTTCTATAGAAAATGTCGTCAAAATTTTATTTCTATAAAAAAATGTCAAAATTTTATTTCTATAAAAAAATTTGTCACAATTTTATTTCTATTGGAAATTGTTAGAAAATTTTATTTCTTCAGAAAATTTTGTAAAAATTTTATTTTTATAGAAAATTTTGTCATAATTTCATTTCTATAGAAAATTTTGTCAAAATTTTAATTCTATAGAAAATTTTGTGAAAATTTTATTTCTGCAGAAAATTTTGTGAAAATTTTATTTCTATAGAAAATTGTGACAAAATTTTATTTCTATAGAAAATTTTGACAAAATTTTATTTCTATAGAAAATTTTGACAAAATTTTATTTCTGTAGAAAATATTGTCAAAATTTTATTTCTGTAGAAAATTTTGTCAAATTTTTATTTCTATAGAAAATTTAGCCAAAATTTTATCTCTATAAAAAATTAGGCAAAATATTATTTCTGTAGAAAATTTTGTCAATATTTTATTTCTATAGAAAATTTGTCAAACTTTTATTTCCATGTGTAGATATCGCAAAAATTTATTTCTTTATAAAATTTTTACAAAATTTTTCTATAATTTTGTGTCTATACAAATTCTTTTTTAAGTTTATTTCTGTACAAATTTTTTTTCTATAGAAATTTTTATCAAAATTTTATTTCTAAACCGAATTCCTTTCCATTCCAAATTTAAAAATTAATAATTTTTGGGCCAATTGTGATCCGATCGCACCAAAATGGCAACCCTGGTGCTGATGTATATTCCTATGTATGTAGGTTTCCTTATATGAGTTTGTCCTACTGCGTTCGTTATTCACAAGTTTTTTTCTTTCGTTAGTGTTTGCATTCATTGCACTGATGGCAGAGGGGGATAAAGGACGGATATGTTTAAGTGCTTGTTGAACTTTATATATTTTGTTTTTTTTTTTTTCGAAACATGTTTCAAGCTCGCCTTCACGTCACTCCAAGTTTCATAGTCGTTGTTGTTGTTTGTTGCGTGTGTTTTTGAGCGGTAACAAGAACAACAACGACAGTTCCACTGACAATAACACGAACATCCATGCCAGAGGCTACAATACCAAAACAAAAACCCAAACGAAAACAACAACAACAACAATCATACTCTCTCCATGATTGAGAATACAAAGTTTTCCCCGAGTGTATGAATATTCGTGTTATTTGTTTCAAACGTTTCGTGGGAAAAAACAAATCGAACCTGCTGTCCATCATCACTCTATAGCTCCCCATTCGTTTACCTAACAACACCAACAACAACAAACATTCATATGCTTTGAGGGCTTTAAGGAAATTGGTTGGGAGAAATTGTTGTTTTTGTTATTGTTACGTTATTACTACTGCCTTTACACCGAATGCATTGTATTTTCAGTTCACTGTTGTAGTTTACAGCTCTGCCCTCTGCATGATCATGCACTCTATGTTGTCTGTCACTGCATTTGTGTTGTTGACAGTTCGAATTGTTGCCGGTTGAAATGTGTTGATAGGTATGTCTCCCTCAACAAATACCAAACGAAGTCAATTCAATTGAGGATACGGATGTGAGGTTTGGTTATACACATCGTTATTTCGGTACTACGCGAAGTGAAGGTGAAAAAGTTTATGAAATTTATATTGAAATACTGGCATATGCACTTTTGCTTTAAACAAAAAATTGACAGTTAAATTTTTCAAAATATTTTTAGAAATGAGCCATCAATTTATTTCATTATTAGGAGTTAGGTTAGGTGGCAGCCCGATGTTTCAGGCTCTCTTAGACTATTCAGTCCATTGTGATTAGGAGTTAGTTGGATAAATTTTAAATTAATTAAATTTGCAGTTCGAAAAGAATGGGAACGTAAAGGGTAAGCGGTACACTAAAAAAATATTTACATTATATTAAAGATAACACAAAATTAAGAACAAATTTTAATTAAAATAAAATTTATAAACTTTGCTTCAAAAAATTTTTAATTAAATTTAAGATAAAAATTTTTAAAATTTTTAAAATTTGCGTTCATCCGTTAAAGTCGTATTTCTTTGAACTAAGGAAAATTTTCCTTAAAGTAAGGAAACATATTTTTATATCGTCCTTAAATTCTCTGAAATATTGAATCTTTAGATTTAATATAAAAACGATTCAAATATAGGATAAGACTTATTTTGAGGATTTAGCATCTTTTTATACCCTCCATCATAGGATGGGGGTATATTAACTTTGTCATTCCGTTTGTAACACATCGAAATATTCCTCTAAGACCCCCTAAAGTATATATATTCTGGGTCGTGGTGAAATTCTGAGTCGACCTAAGCATGTCCGTCTGTTGAAATCACGCTAACTTCCGAACGAAACAAGCTATCGACTTGAAACTTGGCACACGTAGTTGTTATCGATGTAGGTCGGATGGTATTGAAAATGGGCCATATCGGTCCACTTTTACGTATAGCCCCCATATAAAGGGACCCTCAGATTTGGCTTGTGGAGCCTCTAACAGAAGCATATTCGGTCCGGCTGAAATTTGGTACATGATGTTGGTATATGGTCTCTAACAACCATGCAAAAATTGGTCCACATCGGTCCATAATTATATATAGACCCCATATAAACCGATCTCCAGATTTGACTTGCGAAGCCTCAAAGAGAAGCAAATTGCATCCGTTCCGGCTGAAATTTGGTACATGATGTTGGTATATGGTCTCTAACAACCATGCAAAAATTGGTCCACATCGGTCCATAATTATATAGACCCCATATAAACCGATCTCCAGATTTGGCTTGCGAAGCCTCATAGAGAAGCAAATTGCATCCGATCCGGCTGAAATTTGGTACATGGTATTGGTATATGGTCTCTAACAACCGTGCAAAAATTGGTCCACATCGGTCCATAATTATATATAGCGCCCATATAAACCGATCCCCAGATTTGGGTTGCGGAGCCTCAAAGAGAAGCAAACTTCATCCGATCCGCCTGACATTTGGTATATGATATTGTTATATGGTCTCTAATAACCATGCAAAAATTGGTCCACATCGGTTCATAAATATATATAGCCCCCATATAAGCCGATCCCCAGATTTGGCTTGCGAAGTCTCCAAGAGAAGCAAATTTCATCCAATCCGGTTGTAATTTTGAACATCATTAACAACCGTGCCAGAATTGGTCCATATCGGTCCATAATTATATATAGCCCCCATATAAAACGTTCTCCAGATTTGACCTCCGGAGCTTCTTGGAGGAGCAAAATTCATCCGATCCGGTTCAAATTAGGAACGTGGTGTTAGTATATGGTCGCTAACAACCATACCAAAATTGGTCCAATCACACAAAAATTGGTCCATATCGGTTCATAATCGTGGTTGCCACTAGAGCCAAAATTAATCTACCAAAATTTTATTTATATAGAAAATTTTGTCAAAATTTTATTTCTATAGAAAATGTTGTCAAAATTTTTTTCTAGAGACAATTTTGTTAAAATTTTATTCGGTTCATAATAAAATTTTCATCATTGTCAAAATTTTATTTCTATAGAAAATTTTTTCAAAATTTTATTTCTATAGAAAATTTTGTTCAAATTTTATTCGGTTCATAATCATGGTTGCCACTCGAGCCAAAAATAATCTACCAAGATTTTATTTCTATAGAATATTTTGTGAAAATTTTATTTCTATAGAAAATTGTGTTAAAATTTTATTTCTGTAGAAAATTTTGTCAAAATTTTATGTCTACTTTGTCAAACTGAATTATATACGTATTGGATCGATCTTTTTTGATTTAATATATACCACGTATGGACTTACATACAATTTAGAATATGGTGTTAGGAGGTTTTAAGATACCTTGCCATCGGCAAGCGTTACCGCAACTTAAGTAATTCGATTGTGGATGGCAGTGTTTAGAAGAAGTTTCTACGCAATCAATGATGGAGGGTACATAAGCTTCGGCCTGGCCGAACTTACGGCCGTATATACTTGTTTTTTTTTTTTTTTTTTTTTTGGAACTAAGAAAAATTTTTTATTAATATACCGCGAAAAGATAATGGAATTTCGATATATGAGATATGTATCCTAATTTTAATTTTATTGACCGTATATTTAAAACCAGACAGGACCCTAATAATTTCTTTATTTTAAAAAGCCGCATCTTTGGCTCGGAAACAATACCAAAATCCTTAAGGAAAGGTCAAAATTTTTGGATCCAAGTAAACTTTTTTTGAGTGCGCAAAATTCATCGAGTTTTTATTATTTTTTTGCGATATATTAATAAAGGTGTTTATGTACAAACAAATTCCAATTTCAAAATCCAAATTATGCCAGGTACTTCAAAATAAAAATAGTTTTCTTAATGCTAAAAAAAAAAACTTTAAACCAAAGATTCAAGTCCTTAAAATAAGTCTTAGCCTATATTTGAAGCGTTTGTATCTAAAATTAAAATATCAATATGTCAGTTGAGTTAAAGACGATTTCTTTAAATTAAAAACGTTTTTCTTGGTTTTAAGGAAAATTTAACTTACTTCAAATATCTACAACTTCAGCAGAGAGACGCAAAGCTTCAAGATTTGTGTCCTAAATTTAATGAAAAAAATTTTTGAAGCAAGGATTATAAACTTTCTTTTAATTAAAATGTCATTGTTTTAAAGAATTTTGTCCTTAGCATTGCGTAAATTTTGAGTCCTAAAATTTAAGTTGCATAATCTTCCATATTTTTCAAAGGTTTGAGAATGTGTTGATCAATCGACGTGTGGTCCATCGCTTATTGACCGCGATTCGAGAATCAACCCGAATTTTTTATCTTCATATGAATTTTGTCTTCATATGAAATGATGACTTTACTAGTCATGCGTCATCGATCGGAACATGTGGTAATCAGAAGGAGCAATTTCTAGGATATATAACCACTCGTTTTTGCCACTCGTGCCAAAAATAATCTACCAAAATTTAAAGAAAATTTTACCACAATTCTACCAAAAGTAAAAAAACGTTTTCTTTAGTTTTTGATCAAATTTTTATGGTTAGTACGAAAAAACAAAGTTTCTTCTTCAAATGAATGCATGAATATCCCTCCTATCAAAGAAAAATTTTTGGGTGTATACATATCCCTTGAATTGTAAATGTGTAGAATTTTAAATGTTTTACCAATTTGAGCTTGCATCCACCAGGGAATGTTACTATATCTACAAAAATTTAGCATGTCCCAACATTGCAAAATTACTGATTCTACCAAAAAGGGAAACACATTGTGAGCAAAATGGGCTTTGATAGAAATAATACGAAAAATAAAATTTTTACAAAATTTCTTGAAAATTTTCTCAAAATTTTATTTCTATAGAAAATTTTGTAAAAATTTTAATTTTATAGAAAATTATCTCAAAATATTATTTCTCAAAATTTTCTCACAATGTTCTAGAGAAAATTTTATTTCTATAGAAAATTTTGTTAAAATTTTATTTCTGTAGAACATTTTCTCAAAAAAAAATATTTATATAGAAAATTTTCTCAAAATTTTATTTTTATATAAATTTTTCTCTAAATTCCTATAGAAAATTTTGTCATAGTTTTATTTCTATACAAAAATTGTCAAAATTTTATTTCTACAGAAAATTTTGTCAAATTTTATATCTATAGAAAATGTTTGCAAAATTTTTTTTCTACAGAAAATTTTGTCAAAATGTTATTTCTATCGAAAATTTTGTCACAAATTTATTTCTATAGTAAAATTATAATTCTACAGAAAATTGTTTCAAAATTTTATTTCTATAGAAAAATTTTGTCAAAATTGTATTTATATTGAAAACGTTGTCAAAATTTTATTTCTACAGATTTTTTTTCAAAATTTTATTCCTATAGAAGGTTAGGTTATGTGGCAGCCCGATGTATCAGGCTCACTTAGACTATTCAGTCCATTGTGATACCACAGTGGTGAACTTCTCTCTTATCACTGAGTGCTGCCCGATTCCATGTTAAGCTCAATGACAAGGGACCTCCTTTTTATAGCCGAGTCCGAACGGCGTTCCACATTCCAGTGAAACCACTTAGAGAAGCTTTGAAAACCTCAGAGATGTCACCATCATTACTGAGGTGGGATAATCCACCGCTGAAAAACTTTTTGGTGTTCGGTCGTAGCAGGAATCGAACCCACGACCTTGTGTATGCAAGGCGGGCATGCTAACCATTGCACCACGGTGGCTCCCATTCCTATAGAAAATGTTTGCAAAAATTTATTTCTACAGAAAATTTTGTCAAAATGTTATTTCTATAGAAAATTTTGTCACAATTTTATTTCTATGGTAAAATTATAATTCTACAGAAAATTGTTTCATAATTTTATTTCTATAGAAAATTTTGTCAATAATTTATTTCTATAGAAAAATTTCTCAAAATTTTATTTCTATTGAAAACGTTGTCAAAATTTTATTTCTACAGAAATTTTTTTCACAATTTTATTCTTATAGAAAATTTTCTAAGTATGTTATTTCTATAGAAAATTTTTTTAAAAATCGATTTCAATAGTAAAATTTCACAAAATTTTGTCAAAAATTTATTTCGATAGAAAAATTTCTCAGAATTTTATTTCTATAGAAAATTGTGTCAAAATTGTATTTCTATAGAAATTTTTTAATAATTTTATTTTATTATAGACAATTTTGTCAAAATTGCACTAACTTATGATACTCTGTTCCACAGTGTGGCGCAGGGTATAAATATTTACGTGAAATTAAAGATTACACAATTTTAAGGACAAATTTCTTTAAAATAATGAAATTTTAATTAAAAAAAAGTTTATAATCTTTCCTTCAAAATTGTTTGTCAGAATTTTATTTCTATAGAAAATTTTGTCAAAATTTTTTTTCTATAAAATGTTTTTTAAAAATTTTATTTTATAGAAATTTTTTTAAAAATTTCATTTTTATAGAAATTTTTTTAAAAATTTTATTTTATAGAATTTTTTTTTAAAATGTTATTGCTATACAAAATTTCGTCAATATTTTATTTACACAGAAAATTTTGTTAAAATTTTATTTCTATAGAAATTTTTTAATAATTTTATTTCTATAGAAAATTTTGTCAAAATTGTATTAGCTTATAATATCCTGTTCCACAGTATGGCGAAGGGTATAAATAGTTACGTGATATTAAAGATTACAAAATATTAAGCGCAAATTTCTTTAAGATAATGACATTTTTATTAAAATAAAGTTTATAATCTTTCCTTCAAAATTTTTTTATTAAATTTAGAACAATAATTTTTTATACAAAATCTTGTCAAAATTTTATTTCTATAGAAAACTTTGTCAATATTTTATTTCTATAGAAAATTTTGTCAAAATTTTATTGCTATAGAATGTTTTTTAAAAATTTTATTTTTATAGAATTTTTTTAAAAATTTTATTGCTATACAAAATTTTGTCAGAAAGTTTTGTTAAAATTTTATTTGTATAGAAAATTTTATTAAAAATTTATTTCTATAGAAAAATTTCTCAAAATTTTATTTCTATAGGAAATTGTGTCATAATTTTATTTCTATAGAAATTTTTTAATAATTTTATTTCTATAAATTTTTTTTTTCCAAATTGCACTAGCTTATAATATCCTGTTCCACAGTATGGCGAAGGGTATAAATAGTTACGTGATATTAAAGATTACAAAATATTAAGCGCAAATTTTTTTTAAAATAATGAAATTTTTATTAAAATAAAGTTTATAATCTTTCCTTCAAATTTTTTTTATTAAATTTAGGACTCGAATTTTTTTTACAAAATTTTATTTCTATAGAAGATTTTTTTTTCAAAATTTTATTTCTTTACAAAATTTTTTTTCTATAGAAAAATTTGTCAAAATTTTATTTCTATAGAAAATTTTATCAAAATTTTATTTCTATAGAAATTTTGTTTATATTGGAAATTTAAGTACATCTTAGTTAGAGAGTTTTGCAAAATCTACCAACAAATCTACCATTTTCGATAGAATTCTACCAACTGTGGCTGTGTGAAATGGTGGGGAAGCACTTACCATTTCAGTGTTTCCAAACAAGTTTTTACGAATTTTGCAAACATGTGGGCGAGAGTTATCGAGCTAAAAAAATATATTATCGTGCCTTTTGAGAGCGATACAAAAATTCTGTGATCATTTCATTCGGTTGCAGTATAATAGATATCATAATAGACCATATCCAGCTGGTTCCACCAAATACACAGCATAAGCTTTTTTCCATGGAATTGCTTGGGATTGTTGTAGTCGATCAAATTTTCCTAAACAGTAATGATACGATGCAAAAACCTTTCCTATGTTGTCTCTGGAGCAGCCGTTCGCAAGCTTTCCGTACATGCTGGTTTGTGGGCACGAAACTTGAAGTATTGATTAATGTGAAATTTAGCACATGGATAAGAACTAACATTTTAGCTATACGTGCTAAACTTGGTTGAAATCGGTTCTGATTTAGATATAGGCCCCCTACATATCATTCGCCCGATTTGTACTCATATGTCTATAGTATGCAAAGTTTGGTTGAAATCAGTTCAGATTTATATATAGCTCCTACCGGATGTGAAAGTTTCAATCCGATTTTTTGAAATTTTTTACTGAACAGTCGGCCTCGCCCAACCTTAGACTTTCCGTACTTGTTAATTCATGAATTAAAAGTAAGTTAAAAATAATTAAAATAAGGATAATTTTTTTCCATTCCAAACTAGGAAATTTTCTTTAACAAGTGAAGAATATTAATTATGTCCACAAAATTTTCTTGATTACTTTTTTAATAAGTACTTATTTTTTGTAATAAAGTTTAGTAAAATGTTGCAAAATTAACCTGCATTTTCATTCCAGGTGGGGACCTGTGAATGATGCAGTATTCTGGTTTTGTAATTTCCTCCGATCTGATGTAAAAAAAAATTCAAGTAAACATCCACAAAAAATGTCGTTATTAGCACAGACATTTATTTTATGTATTTATTTACCAAGATTAAAACTGATTATCCTTATTAAATATAAAAACAAAAATGTTAATAATTATTAATAAAAGCGAAAACAAAATAACAATAAAAGATATTTCTGCAATACGAGAAATTAATAACGGTTGGCCTGCATTAGATCTAGTAAGAATTCCACGAACACCAAAACTTAAAAGGCCTTATCATATATCATACACCCACAACCATTCTCTAGAATTATAATTACAACCATCGTAGTAATTATTTAAAATCTCTTGATTATGAGAAAGCTACTCTCTTCTGTTATCACACATAACTCCATGTTAATCACTAGAGGTATTCTCTTGAAAATTATTTCTCTAACATCAAAAGAGTTGCCATCAATTGGCATATTCACCATACCAAGAGAATATTGTTAAATGGTACTCTTATCACAATTGTCATTGGATTGCTTTACACTACTATAACAGTGAGTGTACAAACTCTAAATTTGAGCAACAAGTGTTGCTCTGTTAACAATCAGACTACAATATATATCTGATAAGAGAAATCTACAGGACTGTAATATACATCAACATTTGTGATATACTGTTATAGGAGATGGATTTTTAATTAAAAGTGAAAATCGTATGGTATAGAAAACTTTAGTAGCTTCAAAATTTAGTCTGTGTCCTCAGAATTAAAAAAGAAAATCTTATGGCAGCGGCTTTGGCCTCAAAATTTTTTATAGAAAATCAAAAAAAAAAAATAAAATGTTGACAACATTTTAAATAGAAATACAATTTTGACAAAATTTTCTATAGAAATAAAAATTTGGACAAAATTTTCTATAGAAATAAAATATTGATAAAAGTTTCAATGGAAAAAATTTTCTTAGAAATAAGATTTTGATAACATTTTCTATAGAAATAAAATTTTGACAACATATTCTAAAGAAATAAAATTTTGACAACATATTCTAAAGAAATAAAATTTTGACAAAATTTTCCACAGAAATAAAATGTTGACAAAATTTTCCATAGAAATATAATATTGACAAAATTTTCTATATAAAAATAAAATTTTGGCAACATTTTATATCGAAATAGAATTTTGACAAAATGTTATATAGAAATAGAATTTTGACAAAATTTTATATAGAAATAAAATTTTGAAAAAATCTTCTATAAAAATAAAATTTTGACAAAATTTTCTATAGAAATAAAATGTTGACAAGATTTTGTATTGGAATAAAATTTTTACAAAATGTTTCTATAGAAATAAAATTTTTACAAAATTTTCTATAGAAATAAAATTTTGACAAAATTTTTTATAGAAATAAAATTTTGAAAGAATTTCAATAGAAGTAAAATTTTTACAAAATTTTCAATAGAAATAAAATTTTGATAAAATTTTCTATAGAAATAAAATTTTGACAAAATTTTCTATAGAAATAAAATTTTGACAAAATTTTTTTTAGATAAAAAAAAATTGAAAGAATTTCTATAGAAATAAAATTTTCATATAATTTTTTATTAAAAATACAACTTTGCCAAATGTTCAATAGAAATAAAATGTTGACAAATTTTTCTATAGAAATAAAATTTTAACAAATTTTCTAAAGAATTAAAATTTTGACAACATTTTCTATAGAAATAAAATTTTCATAAAATTTTTACAAAATTTTCTAAATAATTTAATAAAATTTTCTATAGAAATATAACTTAGATAAAATTTTCTATAGAAATATAACTTTGATAAAAGTTTCTATAGAAATAAAATTTGGACAAAATTTTCTATAGAAATAAAATGTTGATAAAAATTTTCTACAGAAATAAAATTTTGATAAAAATTTTCTATAGAAATAAAATTTTAATAATAAAAAAAATATCAACAAAATTTTTTATATAAATAAAATTTTGACAAAATTTTCTAAAGAAATAAAATTTTGGCAAAATTTTCTAAAAAAAAAATTTGCTAAAATTTCCTATAGAAGTAAAATTTTGCAAAATTTTCTATTGGAATAAAAGTTGGACAAAATTTTCTTTAGAAATAAAATTTTTACAAAATTTTCTATAAATTTGTTATAAAGGGTGATTCTTTTGAGGTTAGGATTTTCATGCATTAGTATTTGACAAATCACGTGGGATTTCAGACATGGTGTCAAAGAGAAAGATGCTCAGTATGCTTTGACATTTCATCATGAATAGACTTACTAACGAGCCACAACGTCGAATTTTCAGTGAATGGGCCCTAGAAAAGTTGGCAGAAAATCCGCTTTTTTATCGACAAATTTTGTTCAGCGATGAGGCTCATTTCTGGTTGAATGGCTACGTAAATAAGCAAAATTGCCGCATTTGGAGTGAAGAGCAACCAGAAGCCGTTCAAGAACTGCCCATGCATCCCGAAAAATGCACTGTTTGGTGTGGTTTGTACGCTGGTGGAATCATTGGACCGTATTTTTTCAAAGATGCTGTTGGACGCAACGTTACGGTGAATGGCGATCGCTATCGTTCGATGCTAACAAACTTTTTGTTGCCAAAAATGGAAGAACTGAACTTGGTTGACATGTGGTTTCAACAAGATGGCGCTACATGCCACACAGCTCGCGATTCTATGGCCATTTTGAGGGAAAACTTCGGAGAACAATTCATCTCAAGAAATGGACCGGTAAGTTGGCCACCAAGATCATGCGATTTGACGCCTTTAGACTATTTTTTGTGGGGCTACGTCAAGTCTAAAGTCTACAGAAATAAGCCAGCAACTATTCCAGCTTTGGAAGACAACATTTCCGAAGAAATTCGGGCTATTCCGGCCGAAATGCTCGAAAAAGTTGCCCAAAATTGGACTTTCCGAATGGACCACCTAAGACGCAGCCGCGGTCAACATTTAAATGAAATTATCTTCAAAAAGTAAATGTCATGGACCAATCTAACGTTTCAAATAAAGAACCGATGAGATTTTGCAAATTTTATGCGTTTTTTTTTTTTTTAAAAAGTTATCAAGCTCTTAACAAATCACCCTTTATATGTATCGCTCGATTTTTCCCAAATTTGGCCATAAAACTTCTATTTATCTTACTCAAAGTTTGCTTACTCTAATCTTCTACGGTTCAGATTTAAATATAGCTCCCATAACAGGTTGACTGATATGTCCCCGGTCTGACACATAGATGGCGTCGGTAGTATTAAACAGGGCTGTGGAGTCGAGCCAATTTTGCTCGACTCCGGCTCCAACTCCGACTCCAGCATTTTTCATCAGCTCGACTCCGACTCCGGAGTCGACTCCGGGTAATATAACTAAATCTCATTTTAATACCTCTAATTTGTAGTTCTATTGTGGGGTACCGTAAGTGGATCGATATAAAGTATCGTATTTATTTATGTGTGCAAAAAAAGCTCTTAATTTCACATTAGATGCCAATTGAACTCTATATTTCAAATTTAGTCCAATGTTTAATAAATAAAATAATGATATAAATAAATGCCCATCATAATATGAGAAGATACCAACAGTATATGTATTTGTGGACCAAAATCATTTATACAAAATTATTTATACTCAAATCGTTTAAATTTGTTGCGAGCTATATAAAGGTTTATATTCCCATATGCATGAGTTTGAATCTGAATCGATTTGGACAAAATTGTACATACTTCTACAAAATGTATGTACTTAAATTTTAAATCTAACGTTATGGGACGTAACACAATTTTAACAAAAAATAAAAAGGCAAGAAAAGTCTAAAGTCGGGTGGGCCGATTATAACATACTATGCACAACTTTGCATTTAGGTCTACGTTTTTATAAAATCAGACTTCTACAAAATCTCGGGCAATATTTGGGAAATATTTATAATTGTTTAGACAATTTCGCAAAAATGCATTTATGATTCATTCATTGAAAATTTGAATCATTTCTACAAGTTTTCGATTTAGCAGTGAGTATCTATGAGCATAAAATTTTGGAAAAATTTTTGTCTAGTAAATAAAAAAAAATTTTGCAAAATTATATATAGAAATAAAATTGTGCAAAATTTTCTACAGAAACAAAATTTTGACAAACTTTTTATAGAAATAAAAGTTTGAAAAAATTATCAATAGAAATACAATTAAAAAAATTGTGTAGCAAACAAAATTTTGCAAAATTTTCTATAGAAATAAAATTTTGCAAAATTTTCTATAGAAACAAAATTTTGACTAAATTTTCTATAGAAATAAAATTTTGACTAAATTTTATATAGAAAAAAATATTTCTATAGTAGTAAAACTTTGAATACATTTTTTATAGCAGTGAGCATCAGTAAGAAAAAAAATTTTGACAAAATTTGCTATAGAAATAAAATTTTGACAGAACTTTTTATAGAAATAATCTTTTGACAAAATTTTCTATAAAAAACAACTTTGAACAAAATTTTCTGTCAATATTCCACATATGTATATGGCCTTACAATACAATTAAAAAAAATCAATTGTTCGAAATATTTGAAATAAATTGATATGTGCATTAAAATGGATCGATCCAGCCCATCTGCTAGTCTAACATTCTAGGAAACATAAAAAGATAGCCGTAATTGGAAGTTGATTTTCAATTTGATTTGAACAAAATTTTTACGACTCCAAAATCATCCACAAAATGATTTTGAATGGCCGTAAAATGAAGTTGGTCGAGATAGCAGAGGCCTAAAAGATATCAAAGGAACGTGTTGGTCATATCATTCATCAATATTTGGATATGCGGAAGCTCTGTGCAAAATGATTGCCGCGCGAGCTCACATTTGAACAAAAACAACAACGTGTTGATGATCCTGAGCGGTGTTTCAGCTGTTAACTCGTAATAAACCCGAGTTTTTCCGTCGATATGTGACAATGGATGAAACATGGCTCTATCACTACACTCCTGAGTCCAATCGACAGTCGGCTGAGTGGACAGCGACCAGTGAACGGTCTCCGAAGCGTGGAAAGACTCAAAAGTCCGCTGGCAAAGTAATGGCCTCTGTTTTTGGGATGCGCATGAAATAATTTTTATCGATTATCTTAAAAAGGGGAAAAACGATCAACAGTGACTATTATGTGGCGTTACTGGAGCGTTTGAATGTCGAAATCGCGGCAAAACGGCCCCATATGAAGAAGAAAAAGTGTTGTTCCACCAAGACAACGCACCGTGCCACAAGTCATTGAGAACGATGGCAAAAATTCATGAATTTAGCTTCGAATTGCATCCCCACCCACCATATTCTTCAGATCTGACCCCCAGCCACTTTTTCTTGTTCTGAGACCTCAAAAGGATGCTCGCAGGGAAAAAATTTGGCTGCAATGAAGAGGTGTTCGCCGAAGCCGAGGCCTATTTTGAGGCAAAACCGAAGGAGTACTACCAAAATGGTATCAACAAATTGGAAGGTCGTTATAATCATTGTATCGCTCTTGAAGGGAACTATGTTGAATAATAAAAACGAATTTTGACAAAAAAAATGTGTTTTTCTTTGTTAGACCGGGGACTTATCAGCCAACCATATCTTTCGCACGATATGCATTTATCTTGCCTCTGGCAGAATTTCATATTAATGTGCTTCAAACTTTGTACAAAATATATATTTTGCCCGATTTACACTCGTATGAACACCGGAGGCCAATGCTTTACTCCGGTTTGGTATATATAGAAAATCATAAGGCTGTGGCCTCAAGATTTTTTATAGAAAATCAAAAGGTCCCAATATTTTTCTAGAGGAAATCTTAGTCAGTAAAATAATCTACTTCACTTTGGTGAACTACTTCGAAACCCTCTTTCAATATTATAACCACATACATCCACTCTGACTACACTGAGTATTACTAAGTGACTGTTTCTTAAATGGAATAAAACCTACGTTCTGGCACCATCATCATACATTTCAAAGGAAATCATAAAGCTTTTGTGGCCTCAACCAAAACTAGGGAAGTGAGGCAAAGAAATTGTACCCAAGTAATGCAAATCTCCATCTTTACCTGACCGTTGAGTTTACTACATTTCCAACTGTCTGTAGAGTCCTAAAAGGGGTCAAGACATTTGATGCTAATAGTAAACGGCAATGGTAACAGCAACACTATAACTGAACAATAATGGCGGCAAAGTAAAAACAAACATAACATTTCCTTTATTACGCAAAACAGAAACAGGAAACGAGCCGAACGAAAACGATGTGCAATTACAAATCTACGAACTGAAGGAGAACGTAGGAAATACAAATGTTTGTTGCTATCTGCTTACATATGGTTATTACCTAGGCAAGGATATGAGAGTGAAGTTTTCGTGTGTATGTGTGTGTGAGAGTAAACAGAATTTTGAATCTTTTGGTTTGCCTCTAATGAGAAAGACACAGTGATGTCGAACTCGAATATTTAGTTTTTAATGGTTGTTAGCGGTCATATACTAAGACCACGTACCAAATTTCAACCGGATAGGATAAATTTTGCTCGTCTATTAGGATCCGCAGGTCAAATCTGGGGATCGATTTATATGGGGGCTACATATAATTATGGACCGACATGGATAAGTTTTTGCCTTGTTGTTATATACCATATACTAGCACCACGTACCAAATTTCAACCGGATCGGATGAATTTTGTTCCTCCAAGAAGCTCCGGAGGTCAAATCTGGAGATCGGTTCATTTGGATGATATGGACCGATATGGACTAATTTATGTAAAAATGTTAAAGACTATATACTTACACCAGGTAACAAATTTCAATCGGATCGGATGAAATTTTCCCCTTCAATATGTTCAGCAGGTCAAATCTTGGGATTGGTTTATAAAGAGGCTATATATAATTACGGACCGATATGGATCAATTTTGGCATGGTTGATAGAGACCATAATATCTAATTTGGGGATCGGTTTATACGTAAAAGTGCTCCGATATGGCCCATTAGCAATACCATCCGAACTACATCAACAACAACTACTTGTGCCAAGTTTCAAGTCCATAACTTATTTCGTTGGGAAGTCAGCGTGATTTGCATAGACGGACATGGCTAGATCTACTCGGAATTTCACCACGACTCAGAATATATATTTTATATACTTTATGGGGTCTAGGAACAATATTTCGATGTGTTACAAACGCTATGATAAAGTTAATATATCCCCCCATCCTATGGTGGAGGGTATAAAAAGTGGGCCAAATATGGGTATCTGTTCACGGAAATATATCAGGCAAACTTTTTTCTCCAGATGAGGAGGGATGCGAATGCCGAGATTGTACGATAAGCAGATATCACTCGGAGAGTTCACACCTTTAGCAACGTTGCCACTCGAACCAAACATATTCTACCAAAATTTGAAGAAAAAACCTACCAAAAAAATCTTATTTAAAAACAATTGTTATTATAGAAAATGTTGTCAAAAGTTTATTTCTATAGAACATGTTGTCAAAATTTTATTTCTATAGAAAATTTTGTCAAAATTTTATTTATATAAAAATTTTGTCAAAATTTTATTTCTATAGAAAATTTTTTAAAAATTTTATTTTTATAGAAAATTTTGTCAAACTTTCATTTCTATAGAAAATTTTGTCGAAATTTTATTTCTATAGAAAATTTTGTCAAACTTTTATTTCTATAGAAAATTTTGTCAAAATATTATTTCTATAGAAAATATAGTCAAAATTTTATTTCTATAGAAAATTTTGTCAAAATTTTATTTCTATAGAAAATTTTGTCAAAATTTGATTTCTATAGAAAATTTTCGCAAAATTTTATTTCTATCGAAAATTTTGTCAAAATTTTATTTCTATAGAAAATATAGTCAAAATTTTATTTCTATAGAAAAATTTGTCAAAATTTTATTTCTATAGAGAATTATGTTAAAATTTTATTTCTATAGAGAATTTTGTTTGATAAAATATTCTATGGAACTACAATTGTGACAAAATTTTCCAAAGAAATAAAATTTTGACAACATTTTTTCAAAATTTTCTATATAAATTAAATTTTAACATAACTCTCTATAGAAATAAAATTTGGACAAAATTTTCTGTAGAAATAAAATTTTTTTCTTAAAAATAAAATTTTGTCAAAATCTTATTTCTACAGAAAATTTTGTCACAATTTTATTTCTATAGAAAATTTTGTCAAACTTTCATTTCTATAGAAAATTTTGTCGAAATTTTATTTCTATAGAAAATTCTATTCATATAGAAATTTTGTCAAAATTTTATTTCTATAGAAAATTTTTTAAAAATTTTATTTCTATAGAGAATTATGTTAAAATTTTATCTGTATAGAAAATTTTGTCGAAATTTTATTTCTATAGAAAATTTCTGTCAAAATTGTATTTCTATAGAAAATTTTGTAAAAATTTTATTTCTAAAGTAAATTTTGTCAACATTTTATTTCTATAGAAAATTTCTGTCAAAACTTTATTTATATAGAAAATTTTGTCAAAATTTTAATTCTATAGAAAATTTTGTCAAAATTTTATTTCTATAGTAAATTTTGTCAACATTTTATTTATATAGAAATTTTTTTCAACATTTTATTTCTATAGAAAATTTTGTCGAAATTTTATTTCTATATAAAATTTTGTCAAATTTTTATTTCCATTCGTTTTGTTTTGTTATTGTTGGTTTTGTTCTTTAAGCATTGTTGTTGTTTTTTTTCCTCTGTTGATTAATCTACACTTGTAGTTTAGTCAATATATGGTTTTAAGCTGAAATAAAAAAAACAACAATGCTTAAAGAACAAAACCAACAATAACAAAACAAAACGAATGGAAAAAGAAGAGGAGGCACGCCCAAAATATACCCAGCCAACTGAACTCAAATCGATGTTTTGACAGTGGCATAGGAAAAGAGATATGTTTGTTTCGAATTTATTTCGGCATAATCCGGCTATCATACAAAACCTTTTGTCGGAAGGTTCAAGTGTGGTTCATTGTTGGGTTTAATGAACTGCCTGAATTTATTCTGATAATTGGTTGATAATTTTGCTGCAAGTAGAGGATGCTCATGATGAATGTGGTAATTCCGAAACGTGCGTCCATCCAACCATCTTGCAGTCTATAGGGCTTTGCCCAAATAAATTTGACAAACATTCTTTTCCTCTGTTGGTTAAGCTACACTTGTAGTTTAGTCAATGTATGATTTTAAGCTGCAATAAAAAACAACAAAATTTTATTTCTATAGAAAATTTTGTCAAAATTTCATTTCTATAGAGAATTATATTAAAATTTTATTTCTATAGAAAATTTCTGTCAAAATTTTATTTCTATAGAAAATGTTGTCGAAATTTTATTTTTATAAAAAATTTTGTCAAAATTTTATTTCTATAGAAAATGTTGTCGAAATTTTATTTTTATAAAAAATTTTGTCAAAATTTCATTTCTATAGAAAATATTGTCGAAATTTTATTTCTATAGAAAATGTTGTCGAAATTTTATTTTTATAAAAATTTTTGTCAAAATTTCATTTCTATAGAAAATGTTGTCGAAATTTTATTTCTATAGAAAATTTTGTCAAAATTTTATTTCTATAGAAAATTTTATCAAAATTTTATTTCTATAGAAAATTTTGTCAAAATTTTATTTGTACGAAAAATTCTATGAAAATTGCATTGCTATTTTGTCAATATTTTATTTCTATAGAAAATTATGTCATAATTTTACTTCTATAGAAAATTTTATCAAAGTTCTATTTCTATAGAAAATTTCTGTCAAAATTTGATTTGTATAGAAATTTTTATTAAAATTTTAATTCCATAAAAAATTTTGTCAAAATTTTATTTCTATAGAAAATTGTGTCATAATTTTACTTCTATAGAAAATTTTATCGAAGTTCTATTTCTATAGAAAATTTCTGTCAAAATTTGATTTGTACAGAAAATTTTATCAAAATTTTAATTCCATAGAAAATTTTGTCAAAATTTTATTTCTATAGAAAATTTTGTCAAAATTTTAAAAAATTCTTTCAAAATTTTATTTCTATAGAAAATATTTTGTTTTCTTTATTTTATTCGACCTTTTTAATTGTCTTGTGTAAATCAGTAACTAAACTGTGTAAATCAGTGACCTCGAGCTTGATTAGTTACTGATTTACACAAGAATATAGAAAATATTGTCAATATTTTATTTCTATAGAAAATATTGTCAAAATTTTATTTCTATAGAAAATTTTATCAAAATTCTATTTCTGTAGAAAATTTGTGTCAAAATTTGATTTGTATAGAAAATTTATGTCAAAATTTGATTTGTATAGAATATTTTGTGAATATTTGATTTGTATAGAAAATATTATCAAAATTTTATTTCGATAGAAAATTTTGTCAAAGTTTTATTTCTATAGAAAATTTTGTCAAAGTTTTATTTTTAAATTTTTTTTTCAAAATTTTATTTCTATACAAAATTTTGTCAAAATTTTATTTTCATAATTTTTTTTCAAAATTTTATTTCTATAGAAAATTTTGTCAAAATTTTATTTCTATAGAAAATTTTATCAAAATTTTATTTCTTTAGAATATTTTTAATTATACAATAATTATTTTAGAATATTTTGTGAAAATTTTATTTCTATAGAAAATATATATTTTATTTTGCAAAATCTACTAAAATATCAAGAATTCTATCAATCTACCAAATAGTAAAAAAAAATCTACTATTTTTGGTAGAATTCTACCACCTGTGGCAACCGTGATTCTATACCGCGTTACTCAAAGCGGAAGCTTCATAAACTACACTCGCCAATAGATTCCCAATCGTCTAGAACCTCTCATATTTGTCATTATTCTTGGTAGCTTGGTCATTGGCGATAGATCTCTACCAGTTACGATGCTTCAAGCTCAAATTTCTATCTATATAGACTCACAGACATTTCCTTCTCGATAACAAACTCCGATGGACATACACTCTTAGCTTAGAGCATTTCAATAATCATTTCCTTGGTTACTATTATCGCCTCTGTTTTTCTGCCACTGTGCCATCGTTCAGGTGTCTAATATCTTCCCTATGGTCATACTTAGTTCATATGGTTTTAGTTTCACTGGGACTTTTTATGATTTATTTGCTAAATGGTCATAGTTATTATTATAATAATAACAACAACAACAACATTCGAAGAATCTAGAGTAACTACAAAATACAAGCCACAATTTGCTAGTATTATTAGAAATTCAGTTATGGACTTTCATTTCCCCATCTTACCTATGTCCCTTTATTTGTTTTATTTTCTATGTTTTTTTTTTTTGGTTTCGGATGTATAACCTCTGGGGAAGGAGATTTTTGTTGTGTCCAACTAGAAAATTCACAAAAGTTTTGTTATCCATTGCTCTAACATTTCAAGGTATAATGGTTAGTTGCGTGCACTAAAAGAGTATGACCAGTGCACAGCACATACGGAAATCTTTAGTTTTATGTAAATTGCCACCGAAATCCACTTAGTGAATGTGGTATTTATGATTTTACTTGATTTTGTTATATGGATTAAGATTATTTTGGATTGCTGGTGGAGAAGATAAGTGCTTTGATAAGAGGTTTCCATAAAAAAAAAACTAAAAACCATACATAGCAAAGAAAAAAAAACAAAACAAAGTAGTATAACTGAAAATATGTAAGGAAGAGTTAGAGTTAGGCGGAGCTAAATGTGAGATTAATTTAGAGTATTATATGGTAACACTCTAAATTAACCTCACATTTAGAGACCCATATCTACAAGAAAGCTCAATAATGAGAATTATTGTTACCTAATTGATGTATAATTTATATATTTTAATTAAAGTTTATTGCACTTGTATTAAAAAATAAGATCCTGTTTTGTAGACAACGATCAACGATCAAATTGCTATCACAATTCACATTTTCCTTTTTTTGTTTGTTGTGAACCGACTGACAAGTTGAGTCGGGCGAGGCCGACTGTGTTATACCCTTCACCACAGTGTAGGCAAAAATTTTAGGCATAATCTTGATCCATAAATGGATCGATATAAATTATCGTATTTATTTCTGCTAATATACATTGCACCACTTTGTATTTAGATCTACATTTCGATACCATTCCCAATCCTTCAAAATTTTGTTATACTTCTACAAAATCTCTAGAATTAAAATCTAAATCGGCTTATGCCTTTGTGGCGCAGTATATAAATATGGGAAATATTTATAAAATTTTAGACAACTTCGCCAAAGTGCATTTATTATTATTTATCGGTCAATAGATACGTATTAGAGGTATAGTAAAATTTTAGTAATTTTTACCAGTTTTCGGTAAAACTGGTAAAAATGCAGATATTACAAGGAAACTGTACCTATCTTGGCGATTTTTACGTAAATCGGAATATGATATACATATATGGGGGCTTCGTCTCTGTTGTCCTAAATCGGACAACAATATCGGCCTCTGTAGTTATAAGAATATTAATCGAGCAAAAGATATGGCACCTATATCTAAATCGGAATCAACTTCAATCAAATTTGTCACATTTAACTGCACTATCAAATCAGTAAGAAATAACATAATTTTGTTAAAATTTTACTTCTACCGAAAATTTTGTAAAAATTTTATTTCTATAAAAAATGTTCGAAAAATTTTATTTCAATAGGAAATGTTCGAAAAATTTGATTTCTATAGAAAATGTTCGAAAAAAATTTATTTGTATAGAAAATTTTGTGAAAATTTTATTTCTATCGAAAATTTTGGCTGTCACTCGAACCCAAAATAATCTACCAAGATTTTATTTCTATGTAAAATTTTGTCAAAATTTTATTTCTATGTAAAATTTTGTCAAAATTTTATTTCTATGTAAAATTTTGTCAAAATTTTATTTCTATACTAGCGTAACCCGGCCCGCTTCGCTGCGCCTTCCGAAGCATATTTGGAGGAATATTTTGCGTTAACTTAGTCAACTATATCCTTCGTGCTGAAAACAAATTCGAAAAGATGTTAATTCTTTTAAACAAATCGGACTACTTGATTTTTCGTTTATAGGTACAAATACGACGGGAGAGGGTGTACCTTCTTCTATATTTCTTGTAAATTTTAAGTGTGGTTTGTCAAGGAAAGGTATCCTTCTCCTCAACATATCTGAAAATTAAGCACTATATTATAATGACATACAAAGAATTACTGTTTCCCATACAATAAATCGGAAAAAGCAAAAATAGTAAAAAAAAATACCACATTAACATTTGCTAAAATGTTGGAAAATGATGCACCCTCTACTTTGGCTGCCAATTTCATGTAAATTTAAGTTCTTTACTAAAAGGAAGTCTGGCAGAACCCTGTGCAAAAATCATAAAATTATGTACCGAGTTCCCATTTATGGACAACCCTCTACTTTTAATTTAAGAAAAAAAAAAAAACGGACAAAAGGGAACCCTCCTCCACCTTCGCACTACTCCGACCTGATATCGGACTATCACGTACCCTATATTAATTTCACAACTACTCAATTGTCCCTATAAATTCTATCGAAGTAAATCGACAAAGTTTATTTCAATTTTCCCCTTCCCCAACCAGATATCGAAAAATCATATACTAATTTAAAAATCATGTATAAATTTAATCACCTCCTCCCACGTTCCCTGTAAATTTCAAGTAGATCGGATATGTTTAAATTTTGCTCTATTGTTTTAAAGGGACGTCACTTTCCCCGATACAATATCGACAAACACCGTAGTGAATAGCACCCCTAACCTTCACTGAAAATTCTTGAAACCTTCCTTCAAGTGTGGGGCAAGGAAGGTTTCCTCTTCGTTCATAACCTTCCCCCACTGCCTATGTAAATTTCAAGAAAACTTTAGAATTGTTATTTTTTTGCAGTTTTAGAGGAGGATCTCCTCCCCGACTAAATATCGAAAGTGATGTAGCGTATCTATTTTAAACGTCCCAGCAAATGTCAAGCAAATTATAAGCCTAAAAGGGCGGCCTCTCTTCCGTCCAAATATCACAAAATCAGGTATCAACTATTAATATCGTAACCTCTTCCCAGTCCTCTGTAAACTTCAAGTAACTCGGTAAAAGTTTAATTGTTTCTCTGTTAGGTTAGGTTAGGTTATGTGGCAGCCCGATGTATCAGGCTCACTTAGACTATTCAGTCCATTGTGATACCACAGTGGTGAACTTCTCTCTTATCACTGAGTGCTGCCCGATTCCATGTTAAGCTCTGTATGTACTGAAGAGAAGCGGATGTCTCCCTGTGCCCTTTTATTTTTATTAAAAAATCGAGAACCTGATATAAATTTCATAACCCATTTTTTCCGTAAAATTTCAGTCGGGGAGTTTAGTCTTGTTTGTACTTTCAAGCAAAAAAAATCGGGCAAAGGGGTGGTCCCCCTCCCCGACCAAATATCGAAAAATAATGTAGCGGATGGTTGTCTAGATGACAACCCCAACATTCAATGAAAATTTCAAGCAAATCACATAATTTTGTTCCAAGTTTCAAAAAGTAGAGCAAGGGGGAGGTCGCCCTCCCCATCCACATATGAAGTCATCGGGTACCCCATATTAATTCCATAACCTCACCACATGTTCTCTGTAAATCTCAGATAATTTAGAGAATTTTAGTTTTTTCACTGTTCTTAAAAAAAGTCGAACAAAGGGAAGGCCCCCCTCCGCCACCAAATATCGAAATAAAAAGAAGCGGATCTTTGTCTAGATGCCAACCCCAATCTTCAATGAAAATTTCAAGCAAATCGGTCAACTTTGGTCCAATTTTCAAAAAGTTCGACGAAGGGGAGGTCCCCCTCCGCGACCAGGTGTCAAAAAATGAGGTACCCTATTTTCACCACATGAATGCCCCCTACGATCTCTGAATGTTTCAAGTAAATCGGTTCAGCCGTTCCGGAGCCAACTTGGAACATACAAACAAACAAACAAACAAACAAACAAATAAACAAACATAGACTGAATTATATATATAGATAAAATTTTGTCAACATTTTATTTCTATAGAAAATGTTTGTTAAAATTTTATTTCTATAGAAAATTTTGTCAAAATTTTATTTCTATAGAAAATTTTGTCAAAATTTTATTTCTATAGAAAATTTTGTCAAAATTTTAATTCTATGGAAAATTTTGTCAAAATTTTATTTCTATAGAAAATCTTGTCAAAATTTTATTTCTATAGAAAATTTTGTCAAAATGTTATTTCTTTCGAAAATTTTGTCAAAATTTTATTTCTATAGAAAATTTTGTTAAAATTTTATTTTTATAGAATTTTTTGTCAAAATTTTATTTCTATAGAAAATTTTGTCAAAATTTTATTTCTATAGAAAATTTTTGTCAAAATTTTATTTCTATAGAAAATTTTGTCAAAATTGTATTTCTATAGAAAATTTTGTCAAAATTTTATTTCTATAGAAAATTTTGTCAAAATTTTATTTCTATAGAAAATTTTGTCAAAATTTTATTTCTATAGAAAATTTTGTCAAAATTTTATTTCTATAGAAAATGTTTGTTAAAATTTTATTTCTATAGAAAATTTTGTCAAAATTTTATTTCTATAGAAAATTTTGTCAAAATTTTATTTCTATAGAAAATTTTTGTCAAAATTTTATTTCTATAGAAAATTTTGTCAAAATTTTATTTCTATAGAAAATTTTGTCAAAATTTTATTTCTATAGAAAATTTTGTCAAAATTTTATTTCTATAGAAAATTTTGTCAAATTTTTATTTCTATAGAAAATTTTGTTAAAATTTTATTTCTATAGAAAATTTTGTAAAAATTTTATTTCTATCGAAAATTTTGTCAAAATTTTATTTCTATAAAAAATTTTGTCAAAATTTTGTTTCTATAGAAAATTTTGTCAAAATTTTGTTTCTATAGAAAATTTTGTTAAAATTTTATTTCTATAGAAAATTTTGTCAACATTTCATTTCTATAGAAAATTTTGTCAAAATGTTATGTCTATAGAAAATTTTGTCAAAATTTTATTTCTATAGAAAATTTTGTCAAAATTTTATTTCTATAGAAAATGTTTGTTAAAATTTTATTTCTATAGAAAATTTTGTCAAAATTTTATTTCTATAGAAAATTTTTTTCAAAATTTTAATTCTATGGAAAATTTTGTCAAAATTTTAGTTCTATGGAAAATCTTATCAACATTTTATTTCTATAGAAAAGTTTGTCAAAATGTTATTTTTTTCGAAAATTTTGTCAAAATTTTATTTCTATAGAAAATTTTGTTAAAATTTTATTTTTATAGAATTTTTTGTCAAAATTTTATTTCTATAGAAAATTTTGTCAAAATTTTATTTCTATAGAAAATTTTTGTCAAAATTTTATTTCTATAGAAAATTTTGTCAAAATTTTTTTTCTATAGAAAATTTTGTCAAAATTTTATTTCTATAGAAAATTTTGTCAAAATTTTATTTCTATAGAAAATTTTGTCAAAATTTTATTTCTATAGAAAATTTGGTCAAATTTTTATTTTTATAGAAAATTTTGTTAAAATTTTATTTCTATAGAAAATTTTGTCAAAATTTTATTTCTATAGAAAATTTTGTCAAAATTTTATTTCTATAAAAAATTTTGTCAAAATTTTATTTCTATAGAAAATTTTGTCAAAATTTTGTTTCTATACAAAATTTTGTTAAAATTTTATTTCTATAGAAAATTTTGTCAACATTTTATTTCTATAGAAAATTTTGTCAAAATTTTATTTCTATAGAAAATTTTGTCAAAATTTTATTTTTATAGAATATTTTGTCAAACTGAATTATATACGTAGTTAATCGGTTTTGTTTTGTTTAATATATACCCTGTATGGACTAACTTACAATTTAGAAGACGGTGTTAAGAAGTTTTAAGATACCTTGCTATCGGCCTGACCGAACTTACGGTCGTATATACTTGTTAACTACTTACATTGCGTTTCGTTCCAGTGCGTTAGTCGATTTAATTTTTAATTGTAGAGAATTTGTGGATGTGTAAAAAATTTGAAAGGGATAATATTTACGATTTGGATGGAATTTTTGATTTTTTGTGGGTGGTCACGAATTAACCTCCTTTTCGCTCTAGGACGCTTGGTTTAGGAGATATGAGCAAAAAAAAAGTTTTTCATATAAAAATTTCATTTTTTTAGGATTTCGATGGAATTTTTAATTTTTTGGATGTGGTCACAAATTATTCTCCTTTTCGCTCTGGGACGCTTACTTTGGGAGATATGAGCAAAAGAAGTTTTTCATATAAAAATTTAATTTTCGATGGAATTTTTGATTTTTTGGGGGTGGTTACGAATTAACCTCCTTTTCGCTCTGGGGCGCTTAAATTGGGAGATATGAACAAAATAAGTTTTTCATATAAACATTTTGAATTTTGTAGGATTTGGATGGAATTTTTGATTTTTTGGGTGTGGTCACGAATTAACCTCCTTTTCGATCTAGGACGCTTGGCTTAGGAAATATGAGCAAAATAAGTTTTTCATATAAACATTTTTAATTTTTTTTAAGATTTGGTGAAATTTTTGATTTGGGTGTGGTCACGAATTAACTTCCTTTTTGCTCTAGGACGCTTAGTTTAGGAGATATGAGCAAAAGAAGTTTTTCATAAAAATTTCATTTTTTTTTAGGATTTTGATGGAATTTTTGTTTTTTGGGGTGATCACGAATTAACCTCCTTTTCGCTCTAGGCCGCTTAGTTTAGGAGATATGAGAAAAAGAAGAAGAATCTAAAATTTTTAATTTGTTAAGGATTTGGTTAAATTTTTGATTTGTGTGTGTTCACGAATTAACCACCTTTTCGATCTAGGACGCTTGGCTTAGGAGATATGAGCAAAATAAGTTTTTCATATAAACATTTTTAATTTTTTTTTAAGATTTGGGGAAATTTTTGATTTGGGGGTGGTCACGAATTAACCTCCTTTTTGCTCTGGGACGCTTAGTTTAGGAGATATGAGCAAAAGAAGTTTTTCATAAAAATTTCATTTTTTTAGGATTTTGATGGAATTTTTGTTTTTTGGGGTCACGAATTAACCTCCTTTTTGCTCTATGAGCAAAAGAAGTTTTTCATAAAAATTTCATTTCTTTTTAAGGATTTGGATGGAATTTTAGATTTTTTTAGGGGTGGTCACGAATTAACCTCTTTTCGCTCTAGGGCGCTTGGTTTAGGAGCACCCAGAGAAGGAATATGCTCACCTCAAACATGTTTTAAGAGCAAAATGTTATTTTTGGGTGGTGACCATGTAACATGGTTTTCGCAACCGTGTTATTTTCTCGGAAAGCATGCACCTGATTTCGTCAAGCAGGTTATATTTGACGAGAAAATAACATTTTAGTGACAAACATGTTACATGGTTACCATACAAAAATAACATTTTGCTCTTGAAACATATTTGAGGTGATCATATTCCTTCTCTGCGTGAGATATGAGCAAAAGAAGTTCTTCATATAAAAGTTTTAATTTTTTTAAGATTTGGTGAAATTTTTGATTTGGGGTGGTCACGAATTAACTTCCTTTTCGCTCCAGGACGCTTAGTGTAGGAGATATGAGCAAAAGAAATTTTTCATATAAAAATTTTAAATTTTGTAGGATTTGCATAGAGTTTTTGTTTTTTTTGGGGGTGATCACGAATTGACCTCCTTTTCGCTCTAGACCGCTTAGTTTAGGAGATATGAGCAAAAGAAAAATTTGAAAGGGATACAAAATTTGAAAGGGATAATAAAGTCGACCCCTCCCAAATTTAGACTTTACTTACTTGTTTTGCATATACACCTTGTCAAGATTTCCCACTAGAGTTTATTTGAAATTTTAACTCTATTATCATCAAATGTTTTTCCATTATATTTAAGGTCTATTATCATCCTTTTTAAATAAGAAAAAAATCATTTAAATTACAAAATAACCTGGTTCCAAAGGGAGATAACTCTTTATATTCCCAAACCACTTGAAAACGATTAATGACAGTAATTTGCAAAATCACTACGGAATTTGCCTAGTCCACCGAAAAAATGGGGGGGGGCGAAAAAACAAGAAGCAAATAAAATTCTTCCACCCTTAAAGGACAAAAAGAAAAGTAAAGTTTTAAATAAATTTCTCTGGGGAATTTTAAAAAAATGGGTAAATCCCAATTTAACTTGATGATTTCTCATACAAATGGATTAAGTTGGTGATGAATTTTGTTTTCATTTTTTATTTGTTGTATACTGGTCACCGTGTCTCCCTCTCTACTTTAACAGTTAGTTAGAGTTCATTTCCATTTGATGGAAATGTTGATTTAATAGACGCCACCAGATGTCCAAGTGGGGGATAAATGATTCGAAAGTGAAAGAGAGCGAGAGAGAAAAGTTGAAAATCAAATTAATTTCATTTAATGATTTCATGGTTTTACACTCACTTTTCCCTAATACGAATAACAATTTTCTTTCGATTTACAAAAGAGACCAAAAAACCAGAACTGATGATACCATGTCAATTTCGAAAATTTACTTGGAAGAAAACCAAAAAAAAAAACAAAAAAAAACAACACCATTGTAATTATTCGGTCAATTTGAGTTAGAGAAAAGTTTCTTCATTGTAATCCTTGCAAATGTATATATTTTGATTTCGTTTGATTTGTGGGGATCCTTGAACCTTTTGTTAACACTCCCTCCCCCCCCCCCCCCCCTCACACATTTCTAATTCATCCCTTTCGAGCAATATAAACGAATCCATTGATTTAAGAAAAAATAGTCAACAGTTGTTTGTATTGAGAAATGATTTCGAGGTCCTTAATCATTTTGCTATTTATTTTCCAGTTAACTTTTTGATCCTGGTTTTTTTTCGTAGTTTTCCATACCATGCACAAGAGTATCCTAGCTGAGCTGTGATAAAGAACTTGAATATATCAAGCCAGAATTGTGAGGGTGCTTTTTAAAACAAAACCTGGGGAATGGTGAATATTGTCATTATGTGAAATATGAGCGACCATCAATTAAAGTGGATTTGTTTTTACTTTCTCACTTCCTTTCCAGCAGAAAAAAATATCATTTCAGTTTTTTTCCCATTTTTTTTTTTTGGAAAGCAATCCAAATAACCTCCCTATCTCGTTACTTAACACCTCGTATTCCATTTCACATGGTCTAAGGTAGTGTCACATGTTTTGATGACATTCGTATACCCAAAAAAAAAAATGAAGGAAAAAATTCTGGATATGCTTTTAAGTGTCCTGATATGCAACACCTCCTCCTTTTTGAAAGCATCCTGAGAATAAATTCCATAGCATTTCAGCATTAATACATAGATACTTTATTGAAATCTGATATATGCCAGTTCTTATCGGTATGATACACGCAAAAAAATAATACTTTCCTCCCAAACGAAATTTTAGACAAACAAAGTTCGTTTCTCATTTGCTTTTCGCTGTAAGGAAGTGTATTTGGAAGAAAAGTATATACTTTTTTGCGATAAACGTTTATTCTTTTCCAGGATGTAAAAACAATTTCATAAAGACAAACTCAAAAAAACATTGTTTTCTTGCTAATTGCATTTTCCCTCACATCTTTCTCACATCCACGAGGTTTTTTAGTTCTTAACACCTTTTCCTGTAATACCAACAATGTAGAAGAAATTATACGATTTTATAAATTTAAAAAATTTTTTTTTTTACCTTTCGCCTGGACGGAGAATCGAACCGCGGACCATGCACTTTGTAAGCCAACACACTAACCACTGAGCTATGTACCTGTTATGGTCACCAATAGATAAATATCCATATAAGTTATATTTATATAGCATAGCTTGCGGCGCCCACGAACCGAATAAACAAAGTTTATTTAACAGAAACAAACATTTAGTTTGGCACCGTGGAGCAGTGGTTGCTTCGTCCGACTTGCATGCCAAGGGTTGTGGGTTCGATCCCTGCTTCGACCAAAGTTTTTTTTTTGTTTTTTTTTTTACATATATTCCAGATATGTTCGGAAGATTCCGAAAAAATGATCAACATTACATTGTAGTATATTAAATTTTGAACTGTAAAATGTGTCTTATTAAATACCTAAAGTCAGAAAAGAACAGTGTTTGATATAAACGAAATGGCCTGTGTTATTGTTTCAAAAATAATTTTTTTTATTAAAAAAATAAAAATTTTGTAACAAACGAATTTTTTGGTGATAAAAGTTTAACATTTTCGAAGCAATTCAAAAAACTCTAACAAAAGAAAAACGTTTTCGGTACACGTTTTACAAACGTTTTTTTTTTCTTTGCGTGTAGCTGATGAATACTGGAATGTTTTGAGGTCTTCTTCTGTTTAAGATAAAATTTGAGTTTTTTGAGTTTTCTTCATTTAAGTCTAAATTGAATACTGAATGGGAATTGTGTGGTATTTAAAGGAAAATATCAAATATCCATTGCTTGATTTGTTTACGAATATAAAGAGAAAATTGAATCTCTTTCAGAGGAAGGTAACAAGTATAGATTATAGTATTAACTTTGTCATTTCGTTTGTAAAGCATACTCGTCAAATATGTCGCTTCTTTAAAATAATTTTTTTAGGGAGCTATTTGGCTTTAAATCTGGCTATAAAAATTTTAAATTATGATACCGATCCAATTTATGGAGCTTCCATTTTCTATTTGCAATATATCATTAAAGTTATTCATGTACAAATATATGTCACTTAAAGACCAGTAAGGAAAACCAAAAATGGGGCGGGTCCACTATATTATACCCTAAACCATCCCCTCCAAAGCAAACAAAGTTCATATGGGACTAATACTGATTAATCTATATATATATATAAAATTCAATCTATGTTTGTTTATTTGTTTGTTTGTTTGTATGTTCCGAGTTGGCTCCGAAACGGCTGAACCGATTTACTTGAAACTTTCAGAGATCGTAGGGGGCGTTCATGTGGTGAAAATAGGGTACCTCATTTTTTGACACCTGGTCGCGGAGGGGGACCACCCCTTTGTCGGACTTTTTGAAAAGTGGACCAAAGTTGACCGATTTGGTTGAAATTTTCGTTGAAGATTGGGGTTGGCATCTAGACAAAGATCCGCTACTTTTTATTTCGATATTTGGTGGCGGAGGGGGCCTCTCCTTTGTTCGACTTTTTTTAAAGTACAGTGAAAAAACTAAAATTCTCTAAATTATCTGAGATTTACAGAGAACATGTGGTGAGGTTATGGAATTAATATGGAGTACCCGATGATTTCATATGTGGATGTGGAGGGGGACCTCCCCCATGCCCTACTTTTGAAACTTATGCGATTTTCTTGAAATTTTCATTGAATGTTGGGGTTGGCATGTAGACAAAAATCCGCTACATTGTTTTTCGATATTTGGTCGGGGAGGGGGACCACCCCTTTGCCCGATTTTTTTTTTTTTTTTGAAAGTTCAAACAAAACTAAACTCCCCGACTGAAATTTTACGGAAAAAATGGGTTATGAAATTTATATCAGGTTCCTGATTTTTTAATAAAAATAAAAGGGCATAGGGACACATCCGCTTCTCTTAAGTACATACAGAGAAACAGTTAAACTTTACCGAATTACTTGAAATTTACAGAGGACTGGGGAGAGATCGTAACCTCCGTCAACCGTAATAGTTGATACCTGAATTTGTGATATTTGGACGGAAGAGAGGCCGCCCCTTTAGGCTTATAATTTGCTTGACATTTTCTGGAACGTTTACAAAAGATACGCTTTTCGACATTTGGTCGGGGAGGAGGTCCTCCTCTAAAACTGCAAAAAAATTAAGTTTTCTTGAAAATTACAAAAGCAGTGGGGGAAGGTTATGAACGAAGAGGCAACCTTCCTTGCCCCACACTTGAAGGAAAGTTTCAAGAATTTTCAGGGAAGGTTAGGGGTGCTATTCACTACGGTGTTTGTCGATATTGTATCGGGGAAAGTGACGTCCCTTTAAAACAATAGAGCAAAATTTAAACATCTCCGATCTACTTGAAATTTACAGGGACGTGGCAGGAGGTGATTAAATTTATACATGATTTTTAAATTAGTATATGATTTTTCGATATCTGGTTGGGGAAAATTGAAATAAACTTTGTCGATTTACTTCGATAGAATTTATAGGGACCATTGAATAGTTGCGAAATTAATATAGGGTACGTGATAGTCCGATATCAGGTCGGAGTGGAGCGGTGGGGAGAGGGTTCCCTTTTGTCCGTTTTTTTTTTGGGAACTCGGTACATAATTTTTGATTTTTGCACAGGCTTCTGCCAGACTTTTTTTTAGTAAAGAACTTAAATTTACATGAAATTGGTAGCCAACGTAGAGGGTGCATAATTTTCGAACATTTTAGCAAATGTTAATGTGGTAAAATTGTTTACTACTTTTGCTTTTTCCGATCTATTGGATGGGAAACAGTAATACTTTGCATGTTATTATAATATAGTGCTTAATTTTCAGATATGTTGAGGAGAAGGATACCTTTCCTTGACAAACCACACTTAAAATTCACAAGAAATATCGAAGATTGTCCAACTACTTGAATACAGAACATTATTTAAAAAATTTGGCGGAAAGGGTACACCCTCTCCCGCCGTATTTGTACCTATAAACGAAAAATCAAATAGTCCGATTTGTTTAAAAGAATCCAAATCTTTTCGAATTTGTTTTCAGCACGAAGGATATAGTTGACTAAGTTAACGCAAAATGTTCCTCCAAATACCCTTCGGAAGGCGCAGCGAAGCGGGCCGGGTTACGCTAGTTTATTAAATAAATAAGGGTTTTGTAGCCAAATTTGTGATATCGGGCGATACATTTATGGGAGCTATATCTAAATCTATATCTAAAACAAGTATATACGGCAGTAAGTTCGGCCAGGCCGAAGCTTATGTACCCTCTACCATGGATTGCGTAGAAACTTCTTCTAAACACTGCCACCCACAATCGAATTACTTGAGTTGCGGTAACGCTTGCCGATGGCTAGGTATCTTAAAACCTCCTAACACCGTCTTCCAAATTGTAAGTAAGTACATACGTAGTACATATTAACTCAAAAAATACCGATCAAATACGTTTATAATTCAGTTTGACAAAATTTTCTATAGAAATAAAGTTTTGACAAAATTTTCTATAAAAATGAAATTTTAACAAAATTTTTTATAGAAGTAAAATTTTAACAAAATTTTCTATATAAATAAAATTTTTATACCCTCCACCAAAGGATGGAGGGTATATTAACTTTGTCATTCCGTTTGCATTAGCGTAGCTAGACAATTTTCCTAGGGGGGGCTATAGCCCCCCTAGCTAAAAATTTATAGCCTGAACTTATAGGTTCAATTAATGTTTTATTTCAACTCGACAATTAATTTATAATAAAGAAACTAAAAGTAGTTCCACACTTTTCCCAGCAAAAAAATTGTGAGTTGTTCTAAAGGCACAACTTTAAAAGTACTTCCAAAAATGTCCTCAATTATTTTAACTACACAGGAAGTTTTTTTACTTCATTTTTTCATATTTTAATGTGTAATTTATTGTTTTCTTTTTTTTCAAATAGTTAAAAAAAAAAGAGTAAGAATAAATAAATTGGTACAAATTATTCAAATTTTGCCACAAAACTGCTAAATCCATTATAGAAAAATAGATAATTTTGGAAATTATTCGGGGAAAAACGTTTCAAACAATGCATTAAAAAATAAAAACAATATAATTATTAATTAATTAGGGAAAATATCACAAAATTTTTTAGTTCACATTCAAAACACTGAATTCGGATCTCACCTTAAGAAGTGATGCAAATTCATTGCAACGGCTGTTGAAACGGTGGACATTTGCCATATGACAAGCTCATATTACATTCATTGCTTCTCCGCCAATTTTGCACCACTTCTAGACCCAAAAAGAACATTTTCACTACTTTTTTGGCAACGCTTTTTCGCAGCATTATTAGGATATTAATTTAAGAAAGAATAGTTTTAATATCAATTACTATTTTTTTAATTAAATTGACTAAACTAAATCAATCATAAGTTCAACCAAAGCTTTATTTCATAAATATCTGACTTCAAACATTGCCATCGGTAACAACCGAAGTAATTCGATTGTTCATGAAAGTCTTTAGCGGAACTTTGTGCGATTGTATATACTTGTTTAATTTTTATAAAAATTAAAAAAAAAAATTATTGACATTTATTGAAAAATGGAAAATCATAAATAGAGTTTCAAATTCTGGGGGGGGGGCTAAAATTTTTCTGGGGGGGTCTAAGCCCCCTCCCCAGAAGCCTTCCTACGCTTATGTCCGTTTGTAACACATTGAAATATAGCTCTAAGACCCCATAAAGTATATATACTCTGGGTCGTGGTGAAATTCTGAGTCGATCTGAGCCTGTCCGTCCGTCCGTCCGTCTGTTGAAATCACGCTAACTTCCGAACGAAACAAGCTATCGACTTGAAACTTCGCACAAGTAGTTGTTATTGATGTAGGTCGAATGGGCCATATCGGTCCACTTTTACGGGAAATTTTCATCAAAACTGAAAAAAAGCGAATTTTCAAAATTTTTTACCTTTTGAAATTTAAAAAAAAAAAAGACGACGTTGCCATAATTCAAAAGAGTGGAAAGGACAGAAAAAACGACTTCACCGCAAAATCTATTTGCCAAATTCAAAAAAAAAAAAATAAATGATTCGAAAATGACAGTTACCAAAATGCTGGCTGATTCAATATGACAGCACTTCTTGCAAACCCTTTTACTACACTCACAGAAAAAATCATGCACGCGTGCTCATTTCAAAACGATTCGTTCATGAAAGTGAATCAACACACATGTGGTGTCAAACTGAGAACAGGCGGTGTCAATATGACAACGATAAAATGACACCATGCGTTGTGAAAACAACAACCGGCGTTCATGATCTGAAAACGTTATGGTTACGACTTTATAAACAAAATTTAAAAAAAAAGATTTCTGCTAACGTGACTCGAACCTGTGTTTTCTGCACCATTCGCGTTAACAGTCGCCTTAGCACATTGCACCACCGAGGGAGTTGCGATAATAACGTCTAACGATTATTTTAAGACTTTTCATGACCTAAGAAAAACGAATGCCGTTCATGAAATCGTGAACGCCCGTGGACGAAATTGTGAACATTACGTTTTGATTTTTTGTGAACGTTTCCGTTTCATTTTGTCACCGTCTGTTCACGACTATGGAATGTAACTTTTTCTATTAGTGTAGGCTTTTTTCCTCATTAACGGCCACTCAAATGTCTAATGAACATAAGATCTCCAACATATCTACAGAGTTTCTATTTCACTAGAAAATTACACAGAAATTGAAATAGGATAACCAATGCTAATTTGACTTAAATGTCAAATTTGATTTGTATTCTCTGTTGTCAGCTATCATTCTTCTTCCACCAACATTCAAAATGCAGAACCATCTTTCAATAGCGAACTGCGTGTTTTTTTCACCTCTGACATACATAGAGAAGAGGCTCCCGGTCAATTGGAATAAGAATTCAACCTTCATGGCAAAACTACAAGAGAAAATTCAATTAAAATTCTATGGTCAAACATTGAAGTTGACAATGGCCAGTCTAGGAGGCTATCGATAGTAAAGCAACAAAAACCAAAACTCAATGGAAATTTCTTGCACTGAAATTTGGAACTGAAATAGACCTCAAGGCCGGATGGTAGCAAACCAAAAAAAACAAACGAACTCAACATTGTCCACCAGTAAAAACTGGTAACTGGAATTGGACTTGTCTACTGTCTGTCACTTTTGTAGCCACGTGACAAGTTTGTCAGCTCGCTTGAATTTGCTGGTTCAACTGCCAATGTTGTTTCTTGCCTTTTACACTCAACGTTGTTGTTATTATTTTTTTTTGTCATTGTCCTGGGCTGTCAATGTCGCTGTTGCCATTGAGTAATGTTGTAACTATGCCTCTGTATATACCTCGCAATCCTAGTGTTATTGTAATTCTTTGGCCTCTTTCAAAGTAGCCAACAACCTGCAGGGGGGGGATGATGATGACAAAGAACGAATAAAAACCAACTTCAAGTTGAAATCTGCAAAAGTCAAAAGCTTGTTGGCCAGTTATAAAATCCAACAAAAGAATACCTCATTGTTGTCATCCCAATACGAAGGACGAAGAGCACAGCCTTTGACTGCATTATTTTTTTTTTCCATACAAGGACAATATTTGAATGGTGAGTTGAAATCAATCCGTTGTGTTCAATCGGAAGAATGTGCCCAGACTTCAGGTTGGTTGCATGGCATTGTTTTTTGTTTCTCTCTTTGCACTTCGCATGTGTAACCATTACGCTCCACTAGCATTTTCCCCTATTTTTCCTTTGTATGGAATAGTCCATTCGAAAGTACATCTGATCGGTGTCCAATGGCAGAAATGTCATTGTAAAATATGTCCAGTTGTCTTCATTTGGCAACTTCGTTTTCCTTTGTTTTTGTGGGTTAGGTAGTAAATCAAAGGTTTCTATATTGCGTCCTGATAAAGCGTGAAATTTCATTGCTATGGGAGCATTGTTTTTCAATTTAAATTTGAATTGAATTGAATTTCGATGAAATTTTCAAAAGTATAGACAAATTTTAACATTCCTGGTATTGAAAGTTTTGATATATTGAGTTATCAGTCTGCAGACGATAGGTTAGGAAACACGGTTGCCACACATGGTAGATTTCTACCAAAAATGATAGAATTTTTTTACTGTTTGGTCGATTGGTAGAATTCCTGATGTTTTGGTAGATTTTGAAAAATATTCCTTTTAATGATACTTCACAAATTTTCCACAGAAATAACATTTTTACAAACTTTTCTCTAGAAATACAATTTTGATAAAATTTTCTAAAGACATAAAATTTGGACATAATTTTCGATAGAAATAAAATTTTGAAAAAAATATTTTCTGTAGAAAAGAAAATTTTTAAACAATTTTTATACAAATAAAATTTTCTATAGAAGTAGAAAATAGAAATAAAATTTTGACAAAATTTTCTATTAAAACTTTCTATTAAAATTTTGGAAAACTTCTATAGAAAAGAAAATTTTGAAACAATTCTTATAGAAAGAAAATTTTCTATAGAAGTAGAATATGAAAAAAAATTTGAAAGATTTTTCCATATAAATAGAATATTGGAAAAATTTTCTATAGAAACAAAATATTGACAACATTTATAAGAAATAAAGTGTTAGGTTAGGTTAGGTGGCAGCCCGATGTATCAGGCTCACTTAGACTATTCAGTCCATTGTGATACCACATTGGTGAACTTCTCTCTTAAATAAAGTGTTAAGAAATTTTGCAATGAAACTAAAGTCTTGAGAAAATTTTCTATAGAAATCAAATTTTTACAAAATTTTCTATAGAAACAAAGTATTGACAAAATTTTTTTATAGAAAGAAAATTTGGAAAAAAATTCCTACAGAAATAGAAAAGTTTTACAAAATCACCTTTAGAAAATAGAATTTTCTCTAAAGAAATAGAAAATTTTAACAACATTTTCTGTAGAAAATAAAATTTTGACAATATTTTTTATAGAACTACAAGTTTGACAAAATTTTCTATAGAAAACAAGTGTATACGGCCGTAAGTTCGGCCAGGCCGAAGCTTATTTACCCTCCATCATGGATTGCGTAGAAACTTCATCTAAACACTGCCATCCACAATCGAATTACTTAAGTTGCGGTAACGCTTGTCGATGGCAAGGTATCTTAAAACCTCCTAACACCATCTTCTAAATTGTATGTAAGTCCATACGTGGTATATATTAAATCAAAAAAGATCGATCCAATACGTATATAATTCAGTTTGACAAAGTAGACATAAAATTTTGACAACATTTTCTACAGAAATAAAATTTTAACAAAATTTTCTATAGAAATAAACTTTTGACAAAATTTTCTATAGAAATAAAATCTTGGTAGATTATTTTGGCTCGAGTGGCAACCATGATTATGAACCGAATAAAATTTGAACAAAATTTTCTTTAGAAATAAAATTTTGACAATGATGAAAATTTTATTATGAACCGAATAAAATTTTCTATAGAAATAAAATTTTGACAAAATTTTCTATAAAAATAAAATTTTGGTAGATTATTTTTGGCTCTAGTGGCAACCATGATTATGAACCGATATGGACCAATTTTTGTTTGATTGGACCGATTTTGGTATGGTTGTTAGCGACCATATACTAACACCACGTGCCTAATTTGAACCGGATCGGATGAATTTTGCTCCTCCAAGAGGCTCCGGAGGTCAAATCTGGAGAATGTTTTATATGGGGGCTATATATAATTATGAACCGATGTGGACCAATTTTTGCATGGTTGTTAGAGACCATATACCAATATCATGTTCCAAATTACAACCGGATTGGATGAAATTTGCTTCTCTTGGAGACTTCGCAAGCCAAATCTGGGGATCGGTTTATATAGGGGCTATATATAATTATGAACCGATGTGGACCAATTTTTGCATGGTTGTTAGAGACCATATACCAACATCATGTACCAAATTTCAGCCGTATCGGATGAAATTTGCTTCTCTTTGAAGCTCCGCAAACCAAATCTGGGGATCGGTTTATATGGGGGCTATATATAATTATGGACCGATGTGAACCAATTTTTGCATAGTTGTTAGAGACCGTATACCAACACCATGTACCAAATTTCAGCCGGATCGGATGAAATTTGCTTCTCTTTTAGGCTCCGCAAGCCAAATCTGGGGATCGGTTTATATGGGGGCTATATATAATTATGAACCGATGTGGACCAATTTTTGCATGGTTGTTAGAGACCAAATACCAACACCATATACCAAATTTCAGCCGGATCGGATGAAATATGCTTCTGTTAGAGGCTCCACAAGCCAAATCTGAGGGTCCCTTTATATGGGGGCTATACGTAAAAGTGGACCGATATGGCCCATTTTCAATACCATCCGACCTACATCGATAACAACTACTTGTGCCAAGTTTCAAGTCGATAGCTTGTTTCGTTCGGAAGTTAGCGTGATTTCAACAGACGGACGGACGGACATGCTTAGATCGACTCAGAATTTCACCACGACCCAGAATATATATACTTTATGGGGTCTTAGAGCAATATTTCGATGTGTTACAAACGGAATGACAAAGTTAATATACCCCCATCCTATGATGGAGGGTATAAAAACTATTTTCACAATATTGTTTTTAAAGGTACTTCACAAATGTTCTATAGAAATAACATTTTTACAAACTTTCCTATAGAAATAAACTTTTGACATAATTTGCGATAGAAATAAATTTCTGACAAAATTTTCGATAGAAAAGAAAAATTTGACAAAATACGTTTTCTATAGAAATAAAGAAAGAAAGTAAATTTTACAAAATTTTTCAATGAAACTAGTTTTAATATAAAAAATTTACAAAATTTCATATAGAAAGGGGAATTTTGAAAATTTTCTAAAGAAGTAAAAAAATATTGACAACATTTTCTATAGAAAAGAAAATATAGACAATGTTTTCTATAGAAAAGAAAATTTTGACAAAATTTTCTATAGGAATAAAATTTTGACAAAATTTTGTATAGAAATAAAATTTTAATAAAATTTTGTACAGAAATAAAGTTTTGACAAAATTTTGTATAGAAAGTAAATTTCCATTCGTTTTGTTTTGTTATTTTTGGTTTTGTTCTTTAAGCATTGTTGTTGTTTTTTATACCCTCCACCATAGGATGGGGGGTATTTTAACTTTGTCATTCCGTTTGTAACTAACTTCCGAACGAAACAAGCTATCGACTTGAAATTTGGCACAAGTAGTTGTTATTGATGTAGGTCGGATGGTATTGCAAATGGGCCATATCGGTCCACTTTTACGTATAGCCCCCATATAAACGGACCCCCAAATTTGGCTTGCGAATCCAATCCGGCTGAAATGTGGTACATGGTGTCAGCATATGATCTCTAACAACTATGCAAAAATTGGTCCACATCGGTCAATAATTATATATATCCCCCATATAAACCGATCCCCCCGATTTGGCTTGTGGAGCCTCTAAGAGAAGCAAATTTGACATCAGTTGAAATTTGGTACATTGTGCTGGTATATGGCCGATAAAAACCATGCCCAACTAGGTCCATATCGGTCTATAGTTATATGTATATAGCCCTCAGATAAATCGATCCCCAATCACACAAAAATTGGTCCATATCAAGTTCATAATTGTATATAGCCATATAAGCGACCCCCATATTTCAATTCTGGCTCTCTATGTACCGTGCAAAAGTCCATATCGACTCGTAATTATTTGTAGACTTACCTATAACATACATATCTTTTTTGTCTAATATATACCACGTATGGACTAACTCAGAATCTAGAAAACGATGTTAAGAAGTTTTAAGATACCACAACCCAAGTAATTCGATTGTGCATGGCAGTGTTTAGAAGAAGTTTCTACACAATCCATGGTGGAGGGTACATAAGCTTCGGCCTGGCCGAATTTACGACCGTAGATACTTGTTTTTATTTCAGCTTAAAACCATACATTGACTAAACTACAAGTGTAGCTTAACCAACAGAGAAAGAAAGAAAGACACTTTGCAATGAAACTAAGTTTTGATAAAAGTTTCTATAGAAAGTTTCAATAGAAAATAAAATGTTTACAAAATATTCTATAGAAAAGGGAATTTTGAAAATTTTAAAGAAATAACAAATATTGACAAAATTTTCTATAGAAAAGGAAATTTTGACGATATTTTCTATAGAAATAAATTTTGACAAAATTTTCTATAGAAAAGAAAATTTTGATAAAATGTTCTACCGTAATAAAATGTTGACAAAATTTTCTATAGTAATAAAATTTTTATACCCTGCGCCACACTGTGGAACAGGGTATTATACACACAAAAATTTTTTTTTATTAATTGGTCCAATTAAAAAATTAATTGGTCCAATTAAAAAATTAATTGGTCCAATTAAAAAATTAATTGGTCCAATTAAAAAATTAATTGATACTATTAATTTTTGTTTCAATTAAAAAATTTGTTGAATCAATTAAATTTTTAATTGACTATTTTTTAAAACTCAATTAAAATTTTAATTGGAAAAATGTTCGTGAAATTTTTTTCTGTGTAAGTTAGTGCATATGTCTTTGTTTGTTATTGTTGGTTTCTCTTCAATCATTATTGTTGTTTTTGATCTCAGCTTAAAACCATGCATTGACTAAACTACAAGTGTAGCTTAACCAACAGAGGAAAAGTATGATTGTCAAATTTATTTGGGCAAAGCCCTATAGACTGCAAGATGGTTGGATGGACGCACGTTTCGGAATTACCACATTCCTCATCAGCATCCTCTTCTTGCAGCAAAACTATCAAGCAATTATCAGAATAAAGTCGGGTAATTCACTTAACCCAAAGTGAACTACACTTGAACCTTCCGAAAAAATGTTTGATAAAATTTTGACAAAATTTCCTTTAGAAATAAAATTTTTTATAGAAAAGAAAAGTTTGACAAAATTTCCTATAGAAATAAAATTTTGACAAAATTTCGTATAGAAATAAAATTTTGACAATATTTTCTAGTAGTAATTTCGACATAATTGTCTATAGAAATAAAATTTTTACAAAATTTCCTATAGAAATTAAATTTTTTATAGAAAAAAAAATTTGGCAAAATTTCCAATAGAAATAAAATTTTGAAAAAATGTTTTATAGAAATAAAATTTTGACAAAATTTTCTTTAGAAATATAATTTTGAGACAAATTTTATAGAAAGAAAATTTTGTCAAAAATGTTTTTCTGCAAAAAAAAATTTCTATTGAAAGGAAAATGATGACAACATTATCTATAGAAGTAACATTTTGACGAAATTTTCCATAAAAATAAAATTTTGACAAAATTTCGTATAGAAATAAAATTTTGACAATATTTTATAGTAGTAATTTCGACATCATTGTCTATAGAAATAAAATTTTTACTAAATTTCCTATAGAAATTAAATTTTTTATAGAAAAAAAATGTTGACAAAATTTCCTATAGTAATTAAATTTTTTATAGAAAAAAAATTTTTGACAAAATTTCCTATAGAAATAAAATTTTGAAAAAATGTTTTATAGAAATAAAATTTTGACAAAATTTTCTTTAGAAATATAATTTTGAGAAAAATTTTATAGAAAGAAAATTTTGTCAAAAATGTTTTTCTGCAAAAACAAATCTTTTGAAAAGAAAATGATGACAACATTATCTATAGAAATAACATTTTGACGAAATTTTCCATAAAAATAAAATTTTGACAAAATTTCGTATAGAAATAAAATTTTGACAATATTTTATAGTAGTAATTTCGACATCATTGTCTATAGAAATAAAATTTTTACTAAATTTCCTATAGAAATTAAATTTTTTATAGAAAAAAAATGTTGACAAAATTTCCTATAGTAATTAAATTTTTTATAGAAAAAAAATTTTTGACAAAATTTCCTATAGAAATAAAATTTTGAAAAAATGTTTTATAGAAATAAAATTTTGACAAAATTTTCTTTAGAAATATAATTTTGAGAAAAATTTTATAGAAAGAAAATTTTGTCAAAAATGTTTTTCTGCAAAAAAAAATCTATTGAAAAGAAAATGATGACAACATTATCTATAGAAATAACATTTTAACGAAATTTTCCATAAAAATAAAATTTTGACAAAATAAATGAAATAAAATGTTGAAAATTGAAAATTTTCTATAGAAATACAATTATGAGAAAATTTTCCATAAAAAAAAGATATTGACATTATTTTCTATAGGAATAAAATTTTGACAAAATTTTCTATATACACACAAAAAAAAAATTCTGATTCAATCACGAAATTAATTGATCCAATTAATTGTTAATACAAATGTCTTCAATCACAGAAATGATAGTATCAATTAAAAAATTAATTGAAGGTCAATTAAAAAGTTAATTGATCTAATTAAAAAATTAATTCATACTATTATTTTTGTGATTGATTTTTGTTTCAATTAAAAAATTTGTTGAATAAATTCAATTTTTAATTGAATATTTTTTAAAACTCAATTAAAATTTTAATTGGAAAATTGTGTGTACAAGAAAATTTAAAAAAATTTTCAATTAAACTAAGTTTGAAGAAAATTTTCTATAAAACATAATATTTTACAAAATTGTCTATAGAAATAAACTTTTTACAAAATTGTATATAGAAATAAAAGTTTGACAAAATTTTCTATAGAAACGAAAATTTTGACCAAATGTTCTATAGATTTGAAAATTTTGATAAAATTTTCTATAGAAAAGAAAATGTTTACAAAATTTCCTATAGAAAAGAAAAATTGACAAAATTGCCTATAGAAAAAACTTTTCACAACAATTCCAATAGAAAAGGGAATTTTAACAAAATTTCCATTGGAAAAGAAAATTTTCACAAAAATTTCCTGTAAAAACAAAAACAGTTTTGACAATATTATGTGGACTTCAAATTATTTCAATTTTCGTACGAGCTAGTTGATTCTTCCTATAAACGATCTTACTTTGTTTCTGTGTATATATGAACTCTGTAGAAAATGAATTAAAATCGATATTTCGAAACGGTACAAATAGAAGTGTTTGATCAATTCAAGAATCCAATGGAATTTAATTAACGTAAATATTTGTATAGTTACAAAACCATGAAGCCTTTTTGAAATTTAAGTTTGGCCGAAGTTGGAATGAAGCAAAATGTTCAGACTCCAAACCCGACTCCAACTCCATAGTCACGAACATCTGAAACACATGTCTTCTCATAATATTAAGTGCAATATTAACACAAAAAACTATAAAAATAAAAAATAAATATACCCTACGGGAAATTGGTGCAAAGTGGAACTGACGGATCTATCACTGGACTGGTACTGGTGATCCACTTTGTCGCAGTCTTTAAATAGTGATAATTTAATGATTTCCATACTCGCTTGATATAAAAATCTTATTGGATCTATACATTTAGTGACGAATAATTACCGGAATAACCTATTGTTCAACATTTTTCAAAAGTTTTTCATTTCTGGTGTGATTCGCATAAACAAACTGTCCTCTCGGACAAACCCTTAGAAATGTCAGGAGGACCTGTCTATGGAGTGCTACTACTAAAATGCCCCAGGACGTGTCCTTAGGAACGAGTCCAAGTCGTGTCCTAAAGTGTAAATTTACCCCGTTAATGACAAACTCATGTTAAATTGACCGGTCCCTTCCATACGTCTTGACCAGAACTAGGACTGGTCCATGCACACCAGGGACTAGTCCTATACCGGTCCTGTGGTTGACCCATTTCCCGTAGGTTATTTAAAGCTTTTACTATTCATCATTCCGCGACTAGTATTCTACACATACATACCCCTTGTTGCAAATATCCTTGGAAAATTTTTCGGTAAATTTCCACAAATTAAAAAAATAATAATAAATAAAATAATTAATTGTGCAACATCATTAACACCATTACCACAAAAACAAACACTTTCAACATCATCACTTTGTAACAGCTGTAAAATCCTTGTCAGTTTAGCAGGATAGTAGAACAAGACCAGAATATAACCAAAACCACCAAGCAACCAGCCTTCTGGCTCAACCATTTTCTGAAGGATTATGCCCGGCTGTTGAGCAGATTAATAAAAAGGATTACTTTTTGGAAACTAACAGCTGTGTCGTATTTTTGGCCACCAATTATAATAGCGTTAGTGGCAGCAATGACGACAATTAAAAGGACATACCCGTCATTGGTCAACAATGGATGTTTGGCAGGAAAACGAAAGGAAAGGAATTCTATGAAAACTCTTCTTAAATATGGATGGATGAAAATAGAGTGCAATTAAATTTTCAACAATGAATTTTATAGTATATTTTATTTGGGCCCTCTAGATATCATTGCATAGGATTCGTTTACTTTTATCTTCACCATAATAGTGACAGAATAAAATTGGTTAGATAGTTTTCCAACATTTGAAATAATTGATTGATGTAATAAATTTTACATAAAAACATTCACTATTCCATGGGTTATATTGATATCGACTTTTTGATTTTGCTAATATTTATCAGAAAAACTCAGATTCTGTCTAATATTACCCTAAATTTAATCACTTTCATATGCAAATTAATTAGAGTATGAAATTGTGTGAATTGTTATCAACGCAGCGTAGAGGTTTTTGTAGTCTATACTATACGATTTTAATACTACTACTATGTCTCATTCTTTTATCACCGATTTAATACATATGAATTACGTGAATATATGCATATGCTATATATGTGGTATGTATATTAGAGTGGGTAAGAAAAACGATAAGTTGTAAGAAAGATATATAAGGGAGCTATATCTAAATCTCAATCGATTTGGTTGATATTTTGCAGGTTTTACGAGACCCTTTAAAGTTTGGTTGTGCGAAATTAATTAAGATGGTCGGTTGATACACTGAAAAAAAAACCGCAAAGAAAATTTTAACCAAAGTGTATTAGATTTCCACCGATTTCACAAAAATAAGTAAATAATTTTTGACAAATTCAAGAAAATTTATTAGACAAAAATATTATTATACCCTGCGCCATACTGTGAAACAAGGTATTATAATCTAACCTAGTTAGTGCATATGTTTGCAATCTCCAGAAGGAGACGAGATAGACACATGGTGTCTTTGGCAATAATGCCCAATTTGACTAAAATGGGTTCAGATTTAGATATAGCTCCCATATAACAGGTTGGCTGATAAGTCCCCAGTCTAACAAAGAAAAACACATTTTTTTGTCAAAATTCGTTTTTATTATTCGACATAGTTCCCTTCAAGAGCAATACCACGATTATAACAGCCTTCCAATTTTTTTGATACCATTTTGGTAGTACTCCTTCGGTTTTGCCTCAAAATAGGCCTCAGTTTCGGCGATCACCTCTTCATTGCAGCCAAATTTTTTTTCCCTGCGAGCATCCTTTTGAGGTCTGAGAACAAGAAAAAGTTGCCGGGAGACAGATCTGGAGAATACGGTGGGTGGGGAAGCAATTCGAAGCCCAATTCATGAATTTTTGCCATCGTTCTCAATGACTTGTGGCACGGTGTGTTGTCTTGGTGGAACAATACTTTTTTCTTCTTCATATGGGACCGTTTTGCCGCCATTTCGACCTTCAAACGCTCCATCACTGTTGATGTTTTTTCCCTCCTCAAGATAATCGATAAAAATTATTCCATGCGCATCCCAAAAAACAGAGGCCATTACTTTGCCAGCGGACTTTTGAGTCTTTCCACGCTTCGGAGACGGTTCACCGTTCGCTGTCCACTCAGCCGACTGTCGATTGGACTCAAGAGTGTAGTGATGGAGCCATGTTTCATCCATTGTCACATATCGACGGAAAAACTTGGGTGTATTACGAGTTAACAGCTGCAAACACCGGTCAGAATCATCAACACGTTGTTGTTTTTGATCAAATGTGAGCTCGCGCGGCACCCATTTTGCACAGAGCTTCCGCATATCCAAATATTGATGAATGATATGACCAACACGTTCCTTTGATATCTTTAAGGCCTCTGCTATCTCGATCAACTTCATTTTACGGTCATCAAAATCATTTTGTGGATTTTTTGATGTTTTTTTCGGTAACCACCTCTTTCGGGCGTCCACTGCGTTAACCGTCCTCCGTGCTCATTTCACCACGCTTGAATTTTGCATACCAGTCAATTATTGTTGATTTCCCTGGGGCAGAGTCCGGAAACTCATTATCAAGCCAAGTTTTTGCTTCCACCGTATTTTTTCCCTTCAGAAAAGAATATTTTATCAAAACACGAATTCCTTTTTTACATTTTTTTCACAATAACAAAAGTTGCTTCACAAAAGACGCTCTATCTGACAAACTAATTGACTTACAGACGTCAAATTTTGACATGAATCATTTGAAGGTTGGTACTATATAAAAATAATATGCATTTAATACTAGCGACTTCATCTATGTGTCAGACCGGGGACTTATCAGCCAACCTGTTACAATAATTTGTTTGAAAATTTGCAATAATTAGTATAGTCAAGCGTGATCAAGGGAGATCAGTCTATATGGGGGCTATACCAAAACATGGACCGATACAGACCATTTATGGTTCTATGATACCTCTAGTTTTTTTAATTTCAGGCAAATTGGATAAAAACTACGGATTCTAGAAGCCCAAGAAGTAAAGTCGGAAGATGGGTCTATATAGGGCCTATACCAAAAAAAATGGACCGATATACCCCATTTGCGACACACCTATGTGCGATCTTAGAATACCTCTAGATTTTAAGTTTCAAACAAATCGGATAGAAAATATAGTTTCTAGACGCCCAAAAAGTAAAATTGGGAAATCGGTCTATATGGGGGCTATACCAAAACATGGCCCGATGTACCCCAATCTCGGCGCACCTATTTGTGGTTATAAAATACTTCTAGATTTCAAATTGCAGACCAATCGGTTAGTAAATAAATATACCAAAACATTAACCGATACGGACCATTTTCGGCACACTTCTTTATGATCCCAAACTACCTCTACATTAGCTTTTTCAGGCAATTCGGATAGAAAATACAGTTTCTATACGCCCCCGAAGCAAAATCGGGAGTTCGGCCGATAGGCACCATTTTTGGCACACCTTTTTATGGTCCTAAAATACCTCTAGATTGGCCAAAATTCCCACATATTCCTTATCAAATCGCCACTGCTAACTCCAAAATTTGTAAAAATTAATCCAATTTGCCTATACTTCTAATAAAGGGTGGTTAAATTGTAAGGACCGATGTTGAATGTGAACCACACCTAAACGCCAAGTGTTTTTCCGAATTTTATTTGACATTTCTCTATTTCAGCCTTACTCAATTTGAACCATGGAGAGATACACAATCCAACAACGTGTTAAATGGTTCCAAGAAATGGCAACAGTGGATGATCAATTTTCGAAGAAAATCATCTTCAGTGATGAGGCACATTTTCACCTCAGTGGATTCGTCACTAAACAGAATTGCCGCATTTGGGCGAATGAGAATCCAAGAGTGATTGTCGTGAGATGATAACGAACTTTTTATGGCCCGAATTGGAAGATATTGATGTGGACGATATGTGGTTTCAGCAGGACGGTGCCACTTGCCACACAGCTAACGAAACAATGGCTCTTTTGCGGAACAAATTCAAGGGCCGTGTTATCCCACGTAATGGCGATGTCAATTGGCCGACAAGATCATGTGATTTGACACCGTTGGACTTTTTTCTTTGGGGTTATTTGAAAGAAAAGGTGTACGTCGATAAGCCAGCAACAATTCAAGAGCTAAAGGATGAGATAATTCGGCACATTAACGGCATAGAACCTCCATTATGCCTCAGCGTCATCGAAAATTTGGACCATCGGATGAAGGTGTGCCACTGAAGTCGCGGCGCCCATTTGGCCGATATTTTGTTCCATACATAATTGAGTAATACAAAAATATATCATAATAAAATAAAATTACAATAATTTCCTAAATAGTTTGTGCTTTATTCAAAATCAACATCGGCAATTTTAACCACCCTTTATATTACGGGGTCTTAAATCAATATTTCTGGTAGACAAAATTTTTTTTAACAGATCTAAGTTATTTTACCCTGACCACTATGTGGTTTAGGATATAAAAACCCCTCACAAATAATTATAACGGAATGATGGACATTTTCGATTATGTTTTCTAATAAAAATCTTTTTGAACTGCACAAACTTAACATACAAGCAACTTTTATACAATACAATATAGCAATTTTTTTATGTCTCACTCGAATACATTATGTTTGCGTGGTTATAAGCTTTGGCAATTTTATTGTGCATTGCAATGCCATAAGCAACCGCACATCTACCATCGCTGCAGCATATATGGTAGCGAGATATGTTTGCTTGGCGTCGCATACAATGAGGCAGGTATGAGGGTGGTCTGAGAAAAATTAATTTTTTGAAAAATATTTGTTTAAATATATAAAAAATGCGAAATGAATATAAAATGCAGTACAACCACCAATACGCGGCGTGATGAACGCCGTCGTGCTAACCCTGCTGATCCTAGAATCAGGGAACTGAATCTAGAGATTAGTAAGATAGTCGACGAGCACAAGCGGAACACTTGATTAGGACACCTGAAGCAATGAAACCTAGGCACAGGAATAGGTAAATTGTGGTCAACAGTGAGAGCCCTCTCGAATTGCGCTACTAGGGATGATGGTATTTCAGTCACCTTTGGCGACGTCACAGTGACTGATCCGCCACATTATTCAACCGACTGTTTGTCGAGCACCCCGAGAGTGATAGAGCGAAAAGGAGAGCCATTCGTTGCATCCGTGGTCTCCGAGCCGATGACACACCACAATTTACCATAGCCGAAGTTACCGAAGTCATTAACAGCGCATTCTATGCTAATGCTGAAGCATCTGGGAATACCGGGAGTTGAGTACTTGACCAGACTTCTCAATTTGTCCTTAGAATCACTCATTATACCCGATGTCTGGAAAATGGTAGGGTGATTCCATTACTCAAACCAGGTAAAGACTCGAGCAAGGGTGAATCGTACAGACTGATTTCCCTTCTCTCGTCTGTAGCCAAGGCAATTGAGACACTACTCCTCCCCAGCCTTGTGGAGAGTTTTCCAGCTGCTAATCACCAACATGGATTCCGCAAGGTACACAGTACGACAACGACTTTGCATGACATTGCAGCATTTATAAATAGGGGACTCAATCATTCCAGGCCGTGTCAAAGGATGGTAGGCATTCGATACGGTCAACCATGCCCGACTTTTCGAGGACATCGAGAACACGTCCCTACCGGCTGAAACCAAGCTTTGGGTTACAAATTATCTGTGCGGACGCCATACGTATGTTAAATTTAGGGATAAAGGGTGATACGGTCAAAATTTGGTCAATATAAACTTGACGTATTTCTTTCAATTCTGCATTTTAAAAGCACCTCATTTTGAAGGTGTGTTTGTGTAGAATATTGCTCCTATTTTGATTTTGGAATTCACTCTTCAGTTGTCAAAATGCCGTCCAAGCAAGAAGAGCAGCGTATCAAAATTTTGCTCGCGCATCGCGAAAATCCGAGCTACTCGCACGGAAAGCTGGCAAAATCGCTAAAAGTTGCCAAATCAACAGTTACAAATGTAATTAAAGTGTTTTGGGAACGTTTGTCGACAGCCAGGAAGTCTGGATCGGGGGGAAATCGAAAACCGGAAGCCGCTGAGACGACAAAGAGAGTTGCCGGTAGTTTCAAGCGAAACCCTAACCTCTCTCTCCGAGATGCCGCAAATAAGCTGGGTGTTTCGTCTACAACCGTGCATTGAGCCAAAAAACGAGCCGCACTATCGACTTACAAGAAGGTAGTGACTCCAAATCACGATGATAAACAAAATACGACGGCCAAAGCGCGATCCCGGAGGCTGTACACGACGATGCTGACGAAGTTTGACTGCGTGGTAATGGACGACGAAACCTACATCAAAGCCGACTACAAGCAGCTTCCGGGACAGGAGTTTTATACGGCAAAAGGAGGGGGAAAGGTAGCAGATATTTTCCAGCACATAAAACTGTCAAAGTTCGCAAAGAAATATCTGGTTTGGCAAGCCATCTGTACCTGTGGCTTGAAAAGCAGCATTTTCATAGCTTCCGGGACTGTCAACCAAGAAATTTACGTGAAAGAGTGTTTGAATAAACGTCTGCTGCCTTTCCTGAAGAAACACAGTTTTTCCGTACTGTTTTGGGCGGATTTGGCATCTTGCCGTTACGGTAAAAAGGCCATGGAATGGTACGCCGCCAACAACGTGCAGGTGGTTCCCAAGGACAAGAACCCTCCCAACACGCCAGAGCTCCGCCCAATTGAGAAATACTGGGCTATTGTCAAGCGGAACCTACAGAAGACCAAAAAAACTGCTAAGGACGAGCAGCAGTTCAAGGCAAACTGGCTTTCTGCGGCGAAGAAAGTGGACAAGGTGGCTGTACAAAATCTGATGGCAGGTGTCAAGCGTGAGGCCCGGCAATTCGGATTTGGAAAAGCGAAAGCCTAACTGAATATTTTTCCTGATTTTTATACTAATTGAATTTGAAAAAGAAATTTAATTTGATTTTTTAAATAAACGATTTCACCGATTTACACGCGTTTTCCCTTGACCAAATTTTGACCGTATCACCCTTTAGGAAATCAAGACCACGTAGAGTGAAACAGGGAGTTCCCCACTGTGGGGTGATATCTCCGGCACTGTTTAACCTCTACCTATCCTCTATTCCACACCCTATAGACGGCGTCGAGATTGTATCATACGCAGACGTTTGTACAATCTTGGCATCTGGGCCCAATGTTGATGACATGTGCGATCGTTTAAACGTCTACATCGCCAATCTTACCAGTTATTTCGCTGCGAGAAACTTGAGGACATCCCCCACCAAATCCTTAGCCACACTATTCACTACATGGACGGCAGAAGTACGCCGGCAGTTGAATTTCCGACCTCAAATTATCCAAGATTCTTGGGGTCACATTTGATCGTCTGCCCATGCCACTGCAATTTGTAATGAGCTCCGTGGTAGAAACAAGGTCCCCAGTTCACTTGCCGGCAGTACTTGGGGTGCGGACAAAGAAACTTTGTTAACTACCTATAAGGCAATTGGCCGGTCAGTGGTAAACTATGCGGCTCCAGTGAGGACACCGCAGACAAGTGACACGCAGTGGAATAACGTACAGACCTGCCAGAACGCTGCCCTTAGAACTGAGACTGGGTGTCTCCGCAGCACACTCCTGGATCACCTTTATATGGAGAAAAACATCGTCCCTGTGCGAAGACACAATTACATGTTGTCAAAGCAGTATCTCCTGAGTTGCTATCGCAATAATCATCCAAAAAACCATCTCATGGATACACTACCACCACCCAGGAACGTAAGTGTTGATATACATCATCTAGAGCGCGAGATCCAGCGCTTCAAAAGAGAGCCTCTAGATCAAACAGCGTACCAAGCAGGTTTGAACAGGATTCATGAGGATACTGTGAGAAGAGTCCGACCACCGCCCATAGCACCGGGGGAAAGAGACCTCCCACGGCAGACTAGTGTGTTTTAGCCCAATTAAAATCAGGCAAGTGCAGCCGCCTCTATTTCTACTTATCAGTGATTGATAGCAGCGTAGCTGCCGTATGTCCAACAAGGGCCACACGACACGCGTCAGCTTTTCTCTTGCCCAGCTAAATCAACCCGACTTACCACCAGATGACTATGGACACACCCCACCTTAGTCGCAAAGTTCCTCGATATAGCCATCCGGCTGAAATTTGGTACATGGTGTTAGTTAGTATATGGTCTCTAACAACCATGCAAAAATTGGTTCACTTTTACGTATAGCCCCCATATAATCGGACCCCCAAATTTGGTTTGCCGATCCTCTAAGAGATGCAAATTTCATCCGATCTGGCTGAAATTTGGTACATGGTGTTTGTATATGGTCCTTAACAAACATGCAAAAATTGGTCCACATCGGTCCATAAATATATATAGCCCCCATATAAACCGATCCCCATATTTGGCTTTCGGAGCCACTAAGAGAAGAACATTTCATCCGATCCGGTAGAAATTTGGTACATGGTGTTAATATATGATCTCTAATGACCATCAAAAATTGGTCCACATCGGTCATTAATTATATACAGCCCCCATATAAACCGATCCCCAGATTTGGCTTGCGGAGCCTCTAAGAGAAGCAAATTTCATCCGATCCGGCTGCAATTTGGTACATGGTCTAAGTATATGGTCTCTAACAACTATGCAAAAACTGGGCCATATCGGTGCATAATTATATATAGCCCCCATATAAACCGATCACCAGATTTGACCTCCGGAGCCTCTTGGAAGACCAAAATTCATCTGATTCAGTTGATATATGGTACGTGGTGTTTATGTATATTACCTCAAACACCCATGCAAAAATTGATCGAAATCGGTCCATAATTATATATAGCCCCCATATAAACCGATCCCCAGATTTGACCTCTGGTGCCGTTTGGAGAAGCAAAATTTATCCGATCTCGTTGAAATTTGGTACGTGGTGGTAGTATATGATATTTAACAACCATGCCAAAAGTGGTCCATATCAGTCCATAATCATATATAGCCCCCATATAAACCGATCCTGAGATTTGGTTTTGGAGCCTCTTGGAGGAGCAAATTTCATCCGAGTTAGTTGGAATTTGGTACATTGTGCTAGTATATGGCCGTTAACAACCATGCCTAACTAGGTCCAAATCGGTCTATAGTTATAAATATCTCTCAGATAAATCGATCCCCAATCACACACAAATTGGTCCATATCAAGTTCATAATTGTATATAGCCCCCATATAAGCGACCCCCATATTTCAATTCTGGCTCCCTACGTACCGTGCAAAGGTCCATATCGATTCGTAATTATTTGTAGACTTACCTACACATACTTTTTTTGTCTAATATATACCAAGTATGGACTAACTCACAATTTAGAAAACGATTTAAGATACCACAAACCAAGTAATTCCATTGTGGATGACAGTCTTACGTAGAATTTTCTACGCAATCCATGGTGTACCCTCCACCAAGATTCGGCCTGGCCGAACCTACGGTCATAAATACTTGTTTTTATTCTCGTCAATGTCTTTATAAAATTCACCACCCTAAGGTGTATTCGTGAACTATGTGAACGTTTGTATGAGCATAAGTGCTACAATAGAGAGTTAAAATGTCAAGATAAGATTTGCATTTTAAGTATTTTTTAATAATGCTAATTTTGCCTCAACGTCAAACCATACTCTAGCTCTTCTCTCACTCCACTCCATTTCATTCATTGCATTGCATGCTGTGCACTTTTTGATGTAGCAGCCATAAGAGGACTCTTGCAAGGATTTTCATATTCTCTGTGGTGTGTTTTTGTCATCATACCAATAGCATTGCAATTTTTGCTACCATATATATTTTTGTTTTTGTTCTCTCCTGAGTATTTGTATTTGTCTGTCTATATGTTTGCGTGTGTGTGTGCGTTTGTGTAATGTTGGATTTGAATGTAAATAAAATATGTTGCCATCGCTGCTGTTTTATGGAAATTGTTGATCTAGTTTTCTCATTTTAGGTAGTTGTTGTTGTTGTTGGGGAGAAGCTTTTTAGCTTTAACGTTGAGATAAAGAGAATTTCCACTAAACAAGGTAATATTTGGCTAATGTAATCCATACATTCCCACCCAAATATGCATACAGAAGTTCGCCACGAGTAACACAAAAACATTCGGAGCAACTACAATTGGAACAATGCAATATTGTCGGTATTTAGAGTTTGGAATGTGGCACAAAATTATGGAATAATAAATGTTATCATATGAAATTTTCAAAAAAAAAAAAAACAAAGATTCCAATAAAGAGAGACCAAGATTCACAACAATTTATCAGCGGGTGGTTGATCAACAATGCTGTTGATACGAGTATTTCGTAATAATTTTTGTCATCATTTGGACTTATTCCCAAGAACATGTGCTGGGACATCTTAGGACTAGCCATAGACAGGTCCTCGTGAAAAAGTCTGGGACAAGATTCTAGGAACTTAGGAAAAACTTTTGAAATATGTTAAACGATAGATTATTATGGTAGTTTTACTTCAGTAAAATTAACTAGTACTCGTATATACAGCAGTAAGTTTGGCTGGGGCGAATCTTAAATCACTTCGTCGTTGCGGGTTACTTGATAGTCAGAGAAGATATATGCTTGAAAATGCATATTGCATATGTATTCTGCATATTTGACAAGTTAACGCATATTTTCCACTTTCTTACTTATAAAAACATATTTGGGTTTTTTCAAAAATAAAAGGAATCATGTCCAAATTTTCTACAAAAATTGTACTAATATTAAAAACCAAAAAAAATCTGGCAACGCTTTGTTTTGGTTTCTGATCTCGCTTATATAAAACAAAATTCGAGCCTGACGAACGCAATTGTATTATTTGAAGCTCGAGGATTAGAGCTTAAAGAATCCATTCATATTGTAGAAGAAATTCGAGATTCTGTATTTTCTTTGGAAGACAAAGATTACTCTTTAAAAGTCAATGCCATTCTCGAACCTCTTAAATAAATTAATCAAATTTTACGGTATGGTGTAGATTCCAAGGATCCATATGTCAAAAAAACTTTCGCCAAGAGAGCTGACAATTATTGACAAGTATATTGACAGAAAAAAGGAAAAAAATTCTTTTAACAACTTGAAACACACTAATAATTTATTTTAATAGTAACAAGTATATACGGACGTAAGTTCGGCCAGGTCGAAGCTTATGTACCCTCCACCATGGATTGCGTAGAAACTTCTACTGAAGACTGTCATCCACAATCGAATTACTTGGGCTGCGGTAACAATTGCCGATGACAAGGTATCTTAAAACTTCCTAACACCGTAATATATACCACATAGTCCATACGTGGTATATATTAAACTAAAAATAATTAAATACGTATATAATTAAGCTTAAAGTTTCTATAGAAGTAAAATTTTGACAACATTTTCTATAGAAATAAAATTTTGACAACATTTTCTATAGAAGTAAAATTTGGAAAAAATTTTCTATAGAAATAAAATTCTGACCAAATTTTCTGTAGAAATAAAATTTGGATAAAATTTTCTATAGAAATAAAATTCTGACCAAATTTTCTATAGAAATAAAATTCTGACCAAATTTTCTATAGAAATAAAATTTTGACAAAATTTTCTATAGAAATAAAATTTTGACAAAATTTTCTATAGAAATAACATTTTGACAATGTTTTCTATAAAAATAAATTTTTGGTAGATTATTTTTGGCTCGAGCGGCAACCATGATTATCAACCGATAAGGACCAATTTTCGTGTGATTGGGGATCGCCTATATATAACTTTAGACCAATATGGACCAATTTTGGCACGGTTATTAGCGGCCTTATACTAACACCACGTTGCAAATTTCAAACGGATCGGATGAATTTTGCTCCTCTAAGAGGCTCCGGAGATCAAATCTGGAGAACGGTTTATATGGGGGCTTTATACAATTATGGACAGATATGGACCAATTCTTGCGTGTTTGTTGGAGACCACATTCTAACACCACGTTTCAAATTTCAACCGGATCGGATGAATTTTGCTCCTCCAAGAGGCTCCGGAGGACAAATCTGGGGATCGATTTATATGGGGGCTATATATAATTGTGGACCGATATAGACCAATTCTTGCATGGTTGTTAGAGACCATATACTAACACCACGTACCCAATTTCAACCGGATCGGATGAATTTTGCTCCTCTAAGAGGCTCCGGAGGTCAAATCTGGGGATCGGCTTATAAGGGGGCTATATATAATTATGGACCGCTATGGACCAATTTTGGCATGGTTGTTAGAGACAATATACTAACATCACGGACCAAATTTCAATCGGATCACATGACTTTTGCTCCTCTAAGAGGCTCCGGAGTTCAAATCTGGGGATCGGTTTATATAGGGGCTATATATAATTATGGACCGATTTCGACCAATTCTGGCATGGTCATTAGAGAACATATACCAACACCATGTACCAAATTTCAGCCGGATCGGATGAAATTTGCTTCTCTTAGAGGCTCCGCAAGCCAAATCTTGGGATCGGTTTATATGGGGGCTCTATATAATTATGGACCGATGTGGACCAATTTTTGCATGGTTGTTAGAGATCATATACTAACACCATGTACCAAATTTCAGCCGGATCGGATGAAATTTGGTTCTCTTAGAGGCTCCGCAAACCAAATCGGGGGATCGGTTTATATGGGGGCTATATGTAATTATGGACCGATATGGACCAGTTTCTGCATGGTTGTTAGAGACCATATACTAACACCATGTACCAAATTTCAGCCAGATCGGATTAAATTTGCTTCTCTTAGAGCAATCGCAAGCCAAATTTGGGGGTCCGTTTATATGGGGGCTATACGTAAAAGTGGACCGATATGGCCCATTTGCAACACCATCTGACCTACATTAATAACAACTACTTGTGCCAAGTTTCAAGTCGATAGCTTGTTTCGTTCGGAAGTTAGCGTGATTTCAACAGACGGACGGACGGACGGACGGACGGACATGCTCAGATGGACTCAGAATTTCACCACGACCCAGAATATATATACTTTATGGGGTCTTAGAGCAATATTTCGATGTGTTACAAACGGAATGACAAAGTTAATATACCCCCATCCTATGGTGGAGGGTATAAAAACGATGAGAATTTTAACTGAATAAAAAAATCTATATTACACGAATTTGAAAAACTTTCATTTTGCTTATTTTTAATGCATATTTTTCAGTTTTAAGGTCATATTCAAAGCGCCTATTTTGGCTTTTTTCGTGCTTTTTTGGTTTTGGCTTTTTTCGTATAAAATCTACGGTTTCTAGAAGCCCAAGAAGTAAAATCGGGAGATCGGTCTATATGGGAGCTATATCAAAACATAGACCGATACATACCATTATCGACGCACCTATTTTTGGTCCTAAAGTACCTCCAAATTTCCAATTTCAGACAAATCGTATAAAAACTAGAGTTTCTAGAAGCGCAAGAAGTAAAATCGGGAGATCGGTCTATAAGGGGGCTATTCCAAAACATGAACCGATTCACACCATTTTCGACACACCTATTTGTGGACCTAAAGTACCTCCAGATTTCCAATTTCAACAAATCGTATAAAAACTAGAGTTTCTAGAAGCCCAAGAAGTAAAATCGGACGATCGGTCTATAAGGGGGCTATTCCAAAACATGGACCGATTCACACCATTTTCGGCACACCTATTCAAGATTTTCAATTCAAATTTGGGGATGGATTTATATGGGAGCTATATCAAAACGTGAACCAATATAACCCATCTTCAAACTTGGCCTGCATGGAGACAAATGTTAGGTTAGGTTAGGTGGCAGCCCGATGTATCAGGCTCACTTAGACTATTCAGTCCATTGTGATACCACATTGGTGAACTTCTCTCTTATCACTGAGTGCTAGCCGATTCCATATTATGCTCAATGACAAGGGACCTCCTTTTTATAGCGGAGTCCGAACGGCGTTCCACATTGCAATGAAACCACTTAGAGAAGCTTTTCAAAACCCTCAGTAATGTCACCAGCATTACTGAGGTGGGATAATCCACCGCTGAAAAACTTTTTGGTGTTCGGTCAAAGCAGGAATCGAACCCACGACCTTGTGTATACAAGGCGGCCATGCTAACCATTGCACCACGGTGGCTCTCAGGGCATATACTTACCTCAAGTACCAAATTTCAGCAAGATTGAATAAAATTTGCTCCTTTCAGAGGATCCAGAATTTAAAAATGGAAATCGGTTTATATGGGTGCTATAATTATATGGACGGACTTGGGCCGATTTTGAAACGGCTGTTATTTAATACGTGATATACGCATATGCCTTACGGAACTTTCGGGTGTATTTACTTGTTTGTTTTTGTTTACTTTAAATTCAATGTTTTAGTGCCAAAACAAAAATTCGCTTGCCTAAAATGTCATTTCCCAGGAGGGTCTGAGCGAAACTTGCGGCCGTATAAATCCAAACTAAGAAATTCATAGTACTTTAATTTACTCTCTCCTTGAGTTAATACCACATTATTTTTTTTTATAGTAAAGACAAATAAATTTTCTTCCTATGTTAAATTTAACATATTCTACCCTTGCTTAACATTTGTATGTTACTTACATTTACAATTAACATTAGCACTACCCTTAAAATATTACTGTATGTAATATTTCCCCTCAATAAAAACTAGATTGGATCCATATGCTGTTAAAGTTAAATACGATATAATTGAATATCGCAAAAAGCTTTAGCTTTAGAGCAATCCTAAGAAATTTTTTAATGCTAAAATTTGAAAGCTCATTTTCTAATTTCCTGTGTATAAGTTTCACTATATTTTTATTTACACATTTAAGCTCTTGCCACTCATTCTAGTTCCTATAAAATGTTTGTTTCTTTTTATCTAATAACGATATTATAAAGCTTATTTTGATAAAAGTTTGTCATAAAAAATCTAGCAACCAAGTATACTTAAAAAAATTTCAAAATTCGAAAGTTTAAAAATTTTTAGTACAAAACGGATAACCGAGTGTGGGCCTATAAGTCCAACAAATATTTCGAAAAAGTGGAGCATTAAGATACAACGTAATCCATCGCCAGCTTTATTCCAATTTTTTGAAACCTACAGCAACCAAATCGCAATGAAATATTTGCATACTTTCAGGCAGTCTAGATTTAAAATAATAATGCCCTGTTCCTGTATATCAAACGAAAACCCAATCGAAAGAAAGTCAGTCACTCAAATTCTAATTAATTTTGGTTTTTCTATTTTTGAAGGTTCGTTCAAAAATATTGATTATCATTTTCAAATTTTTGTTAAAATTTTATAAAATTCGATTTTTCACAAGTCGACCCTTGACGTTGAGACTAAAGCATATTTCCCAATCTTGTAAATATCGTGTATTTAAATTTTTTGTTAACGTTTTATTAGTTGTTTTTGGTCACTATTAAAAATCCATGAATCGAATTGACACCGTTCAAAAAAACAAAATCTAAAATCGACGATATTATTCGAGCTGTATGGCGAAAGAATATTAAGTCAATTGGTCAATTGAGTCATTGACAAGAAAATGCCAGATACAAATTCATACATGCGAATGGACAGACGCCCGGGATGAAACATGTGTAGTCATGTATAGATTTGTATCTGGCATTTTTTTTCAATGACTCAACCGATCACGTTCCTTAATCTTCTTTGTTCATAAATCTCGAATTATAATTATAACTAAAAATTATGCATCTGAACGTATATCGCTTGTTTCGACAACAGGCTTACATGAAAATTAAAATCGATTTGAGTAATTAGAACAAGTCATCTTCGATGTTTTTGTTTTTCTTTGAAAAAATTGGATTAGTCAAAAAATTAATTTTCGACTTTGTATTCATAAATGTGTACATTTTATTCCATTTCCGAGTCACAAGTCATCGCTGAATTCTTCACCCCAATGAGAAGACATAACATAGTATAGCAATCTAAATAGGGTCATACTCATCAATACATTATTAATTCATAGACACAAACTGGATTTTTCCTGATGTATTTTATGAATTTTAAGCTATGTTGACACATTACTGAGAAAAAAGAAACTTATTTTAAATTAACACCTTGTGGACCAACGTCATATTTCCAGCGATCGACGGACGGGTATTCTAAGACCACCTTAAATAATTTCACAGGAAATTTTGCCAAAATTGCATTTCTACACTGACGAAAAATACTGTTTTTCATATGTTTGGGTGTAAAAATTATATGTTTGGAACTCAAATTTTTTAACACAATATTTTTATGTGCAAGCATATAATGTTCATAAATTAGCATAACATGTTTGGGACATATATGTTAATATGTTAGAACATATTATGTTTGGGATATAAAATGTTTGTAAATATAATATGCTTGGATGCAAACATATATTAACTTAGAAATAGACTATAAACATATATATGTTTAGAAAGAGAGACCTAGAGAAAATGCTGCAAGTAAAATAATGGAAGTAACCAATAGGCGCCTTAAAAATATATCCACACAAAGAAAATTACATTAAAATTGTTTACTACCAGTGTACTCCCTAAGGTGAAACATAATATGTTTGAACAATACAAACAATATTTTGTTTGAACCAATCTTGAAAATATATATGCTTAAAACAAAATGTGTTTGGGGTATATGTTACAGAAGCGATTTTTTTTTTTTTTTTTTTTTTGAGGGTGTATAGGAAATTTTGTCAAAATTTCATTTATATAGAAAATGTCAATTTATAGAAAATTTCATTTCTATCGAAAATTTTGTCAACATTTTTTTTCTATAGAAAATATTGTCAACATTTTTTTTTTTCTATAGAAAATTTTGTCAAAATTTCATTTCTATAGAAAATTTTGATATCTACAGGAAATTATGTCAAAATTTCATTTCTATAGGAAATTGAGTCTTAATTTAAATTCTATAAAAATTTTTCTCAACACTTAATTTTATAAGAAATATTGCCAAATTTAATTTTTATAGGAAATTGTATGAAAATTTAATTTCACGAGGAAATTTTGTTAGAATTTCATTTGTAAAAAAATTTTGTCAAAATTTCGTCAACATTAATTTTATATAGCCAATCAAAATTTCATTTGCTGTCAAAATTTCATTTCTATAGAAAATTTTCCCAAATTTCATTTCTATAGGAAACTTAGTCAAAATTTCATTTCATTTCTATAGACAATTTTGTCATAATTTTATTTCTATAGGAAATTTAGTCAAAATTTCATGTCTATAGGAAATTTAGTCAAAATTTCACTTCTATAGGAAATGTTGTCAAAATTTCATTTCTATAGGAAATTTTGTCAAAATTTCATTTCTATAGGAAATTTTGTCAAAATTTCATTTCTATAGGATCTTTTGTCAAAACTTCAGTTCTATAGGAACTTTTGTCAAAACTTCAGTTCTATAGGCAATTTTGTAAAATGTTCATTTCTATAGCAACTTTTCTCAAAATTTCATTTATATAGGAAATTTTGTCAAAATTTTATTTCTATAGGAAATTTTGTCAAAATTTTATTTCTATAGGAAATTTAGTAAAAATTTCATGTCTATAGGAAATTTTGTCCAAATTTCATTTCTATAGAAAATTTTGTCAAAATTTCATTTCTATAGACTATTTTGTCATAGTTTTATTTCTATAGGAAATTTAGTCAAAATTTCATTTCTATGGGAAATTTTGTCAAAATTTCATTTCTATAGGAAATTTTGTCAAATTTCATTTCTATAGAAAATTTTGTCAAAATTTGATATCTACAGGAAATTTTTTCCAAATTTCATTACTATAGGAAATGTAGTCAACATTTAATTTCTATAGGAAATTTAGTCAAAATTTCATTTCTATGGGAAATTTTCTCAAAAATTTATTTCTATAGGATATTTTGTCAAAATTTCATTTCTATAGGAAACTTCGTCAAAATTTCATTTCTATAGAAAATTTTGTCAAATTTCATTTCTATAGAAAATGTTGTCAAAATTTGATATATACAGGAAATTTCTATAGGAAATTTAATATAAATTTAAATTCTATAAAAAAACTTCTCAAAATTTAATTTTATAAGAAATATTGTCAAAATTTAGAAAATTTTATGAAAATTTAATTTCACGAGGAAATTGTGTTAGAATTTTCTGTAGCAACTTTGTCAAAATTTTTTTTCTACGGGAATTTTTGTCAAAATTTCATTTCTATAGGAAATTTTGTAAAAACCTCAGTTCTATAAGCAATTTCGTCAAAATTTCATTTCTATAGGAATATTTGTCAAAATTTCATTTCAATAGGAATTTTTCTTTTAAATTTCATTTTTATAAAAATTTGTCGAAGTTTCTTTTCTAAGGAAATTTTGTCACAAATTTATTTCTATAGGATATTTTGTCAAAATTTCACTTCTATAGGAAATTTTGTCAAAATTTGACATTTACAGGAAATTTAATCAAAATTTAATTGCTATAGGAAATTTAGTCATAGTTTAATTTCTAAAGGAAATTTAGTCAAAATTTCATTTCTATAGGAAATTTTGTCGAAATTTCATTTCTATAGACAATTTGTCAAAAATTTATTTCTATAGGAAATTTTGTAAAAATTTCATTTAAATTAGAAATTTTGTCAAAATTTCATTTAAATAGGAAATTTTCTCACAAATTTATTTCTATAGGATATTTTGTCAAAATTTCACTTCTATAAGAAATTTTGTCAAAATTTGATATCTACAGGAAATTTAATCAAAATGTTATTGCTATAGGAAATTTAGTCATAGTTTAATTTCTAAAGGAAATTTTGTCAAAATTTAATTTCTATAGAAAATTTTGTCATAATTTTATTTCCATAGGAAATTTAGTCAAAATTTCATTTCTATAGAAAATTTAGTCAACATTTCATTTCTATAGGAAATTTTGTCAAAGTTTTATTTCTATAGGAAATTTTGTAAAAATTTCATGTAAATAGGAAATTTTGTCAAAATTTCATTTAAATAGGAAATTTTGTAAAAATTTAATTTAAATAGGAAATTTTGTCAAAATTTCATTTAAATAGGTAATTTTGTTAAAAATGTATTTCTATGGGATATTTTGTCAAAATTTCACTTCTTTGTATCTCCAGGAAGTTTTGTCAAAATTTCATTTTTATAAAAAATTTTATTAAAGTTTCATTTCTATTGGACATTTGGTAAAAATTTCCTTCTTCAGTTCTATAAGCAATTTCGTCAAAATTTCTTTTCTATAGGAATATTTGTCAAAATTTCATTTCTATAGGATTTTTTTTTTAAATTTCATTTTTATAAAAAAGTTTGTCGAAGTTTCATTTCTAAGGAAATTTTGTCACAAATTTATTTCTATAGGATATTTTGTCAAAATTTCACTTCTATAGGAAATTTTGTCAAAATTTGATATCTACAGGAAATTTAATCAAAATTTAATTGCTATAGGAAATTTAGTCATAGTTTAATTTCTAAAGGAAATTTTGTCAAAATTTAATTTCTATAGGAAATTTTGTCATAATTTTATTTCCATAGGAAATTTAGTCAAAATTTCATTTCTATAGAAAATTTAGTCAAAATTTCATTTCTGTAGGAAATTTTGTCAACATTTTATTTCTATAGGAAATTTTGTCAAAATTTTATTTCTATAGGAAATTTTGTCAAAATTTTATTTCTATAGGAAATTTTGTCAAAATTTTATTTCTATAGGAAATTTTGTAAAAATTTCATTTAAATAGGAAATTTTGTAAAAATTTCATTTAAATAGGAAATTTTGTCAAAATTTCATTTAAATAGGAAATTTTGTCAAAATTTCATTTCTATAGGAAATTTTGTCAAAATTTCATTTCTATAGGCAATTTTGTCTAAATTTCACTTCTATAGGAAATTTTGTCCACATTTGAGATCTACAGGAAATTTTGGCAACATTTCATATCTACAGGAAATTTTGTCAAAATTTCATTTCTATAGGAAATTTTGTCAAAATTTCATTTTTATAAGAAATTTTGTTAAAGTTTCATTTCTATGGGACATTTGGTGTATTCATTTTTTTATAGCAAATCTTGTCAAAATTTCATTATTATAGCAAATTTGATCAAAATTTCGTTCTTATAAGAAATTTTGTCACAATTTCATTTCTATAGGAAATTTTGTCAAAATTTCTTTTCTATAGGAAATTTTATCAAAATTTCAGATCTAAAAGAAATTTAAACAAAATTTCATTTCTATAGAACGTTTTGTAAAAATTTTATTTATATAAGAAATTTTGTAAAAATTTAATTTTTATAGGAAATATTGTCAATATTTTTTTATATGGGCAAATTTCACTTTTATAGACAATTTTGTCAAAATTTCTTTTGAATAATATCGATCAACAAAGGGTTAACTATCTATTAGCCTTGAAGTAGGGTATACTAAAACGTCTAGTTTAAGGTCTAAATTCCATATCTCATCCCAAAATTAGAACGTACGACATGTGCCTAAGGAAAAAAAGCGTAAGCTGATAAGGAAATTAGACGCCTGTTATTGTTCAGATTGAAGCACAACGAATTTAGTAAGAGATCTAAGAGTCAACAGACAGCAGCTAAATCACAGAATGAATATAAAATTTAAAATGGAAATATTTTTTAAATATAATATAATAGCTTTGTTAGCAATACAAGTATGGCGTATTTAGTTTCAATTTGTGAAATATAATAAAAAAAAATAATTTAAATTTATATCGTGTTTATTTTCAGACCTCATGGGCTAATCCCATTGTTACGGTTAAACAATCATCTATGAATTTCATTGATGCTGAAATTCAATATACTACATCACAAGCAGAAAGGACTATTATTTTGGTTCAAAAGGTATTAAATCGTTTACCAAAAACCCAACAATATGAAAAACATCAACGGGCCCTTGAACTGCTACTTCGCAATGCTTATGATTTTAAGAAACCTGGACCTTGTCATGATAAAATGTCGGCATTTTCGAAAACCTGGGCATCTGTAATGTATGGTTATCTCCAACCAAATACTTCACCAGAGCATTTGGATATTTTGAAATTATTAGAAGAATATGGCCTACGTGACATGATGATGGAAGCAGAAGTATTTCTCAGACGTATTGTCAGTGGGAAAATTGCCACACCAGTGGAAGTGGGTAGTCCAGCTTATTATGAGTTTCTCAAAAGACAATGCTAGTGGTGATTTTTGTATTTTGAGAGGAAGGAGGATTTCTACAGGCTCTTCTCCCAAACAATCAGTATTTAAATATTTATTTGGAAAGCATTCACCATATCATGTACAAATTCAAATAAATTATAAATTTTATTATTTATTTATAAGAATCGTATCCAGTAAGTATTCTAATTGATTATTATATTGTATAATTCGTAGTTTTGAAAATCCTTAATGTGTTTTCTGTTTCTTCGACGTACATCCCAGCAAAAAATTTCAAAAATGTTCTAAAGGCACAACTTTAAAATCATTTGCAAAAATGTCTCCCCAAAGATGTTCTTTATTTTCTTTTAATTCAATTTTTTATAACTCGCTTTTTTAGAATTTTTAATGGGTAATTTTAACTGGGTTTATTTCAAATTGATTAAAAACAGAGTAAGAATTAATAAAATGGTACAAATGATTTAAATTTTGTCGAAAAAATTGTTAAATTCATTCTATAAAAATTGCGAATTTTTAAAACTATTTGATATCAAACGTTCCATACTCGTACAAGTGTTAGAATGCATTAAAAATCATAAAAAATATTTATATGGTAAAATAACACAAAGTTTGTAATTCACATCCAAAATACTGAATTCGGTTCACATCTTAAGAAGAGCTGCCAATTCAGTGCAACGATTGTTGAAATGGCGGACATCCGTCCTGTGGCAAGCCCATGTTGAATTCATCGCTTGTGCGCTAAATTGTGTACATTTTCACTACTTTTTTGGCGATGCTTTTTTTGCTGGGATGCCATTTTCGGCTTTGTATACCCTGCGCCACACTGTGCCCCACAGGGTATTATAAGTTAGTGCATATGTCTACAACACCCAGAAGCAGACGAGATATGCACATTATGACTTCGGCCCCTGAGTTGATCTAGCCATGCCCGTCTGTCCGTCCGTCTGTCTGTGAACACATTTTTGTGATCAAAGTCTAGGCCGAAGTTTTACTCCGATTGAATTCAAATTTAGCACAAGAATGTGTTATTGGCCAGAATAGATTGATTTTGTAAGAAATCGGTTCAGGTTTATATACAGCTCCCCTATATACCTTTCGCACAATATGCACCTATATGACCCCAGAAGCAAGAGTTCTTCACTGATTTTCACTGAAATTTTGAACAGGGAGTAGAATTAGCATTTTTACTATGCATGCCAAATTTGGTTGAAATCGGTTCAGATTTAGTTATAGCTCTCATATATATCTTTGCCCAATTTTCACTTATGTGACCACAGAGTCAAAAGTTTTACTCCGATTTACATGAAATTTTGCACAGAAAGTACAACTAATCTTTTAACATACTATGCATGCATAGTAGAGATCGGTTCTGATTTAGATATAGCTCCCATATATATCATTCTCCCGATTTTGAATGATTTGACCCCAGAAGCCAGAGTTTTACTCTGATTTATATAAAATTTTTCACCAGAAATAGTATTAACATTGTTTTTATGCTCGCCAAATTAGGTTGAAATCGGCTTAGATTTAGATATAGTTCCCATAAAAATCTTTTGATCGACTTAGGTTATGTTAGGTGCAGCCCGATGTATCAGGCTCACTTAGACTATTCAGTCCATTGTCATACTACAGTGGTGAATTTCTCTCTTATCACTGAGTAATGCCCGATTCCATGTTAAATTCAATGACAAGGGACCTGCTTTCTATCGTCGAGTCCGAACGGCGTTATACATTGCAGTGAAACCACTAAGAGGAGCTTTGAAACACTCAGAAATGTCACCAGCATTACTGAGGTGGTATATTCCACAGCTGAAAAACTTTTTGGAGTTCGGTCGAATCAGGAATCAAACCCACGACCTTGTATATGCAAGGCGGGCATGCTAACCATTGTACCACGGTGGCTCCCGATTTACACTCGTATGAGGTCAAAATTTAACTCCGATTGACTTGAATTTTTGCACAGAAAGTACTGTTAACATTTGTACAATGTACTAAGCTCAGATCAGGCAAAATACTCGTATATATGTCTCTGACAAAATTTTCTATAAAAATAAAATTTTGACAACATTTTCTATAGAAATAAAATTTTGACAAAATTTTCTTTAGAAGTAAAATTTTGACAAAAATTTCCATAGAAATAAAATTTTGACAAAATTTTCTATATAAATACAATTTTGACAAAATTTTCTATAGAAATACAACTTTGACAAAATTTTCTATAGAAATAAAATTTTGACAAAATTTTCTATAGGAATAAAATTTTGACAAAATTTTCTATAGGAATAAAATTTTGACAAAATTTTCTGTAGAAACAAAATTTTGACAAAATTTTCTATAGAAATAAAATTTTGACAAAATTTTCTATAGAAATAAAATTTTGTCAAAATTTTCTAAAGAAATAAAATTTTGACAAAATTTTCTATAGAAATAAAATTTTGTCAAAATTTTCTAAAGAAATAAAATTTTGACAAAATTTTCTATAGAAATAAAACTTTGACAAGATTTTCTATAGAAATAAAATTTTGACAAGATTTTCTATAGAAATAAAATTTTGACAAAATTTTCGAAAATAACCAGTAATGATAGGATAATAAATAATGCCATTATATCATTACACGTACTACGGTACACTATATGTACTTCGTACAGACAATCAGTCTAAATGCGCATCACAGATGATAAATGCATTTTAAAACAAAACGACTGAACGAAAACAACAAAAACAACAGAAAAAAAATGTTGTCAAAATTTTCTATAGAAATAAAATTTTGTCAAAATTTTGTATAGAAATAAAATTTTTACCAAATTTTCTATAGAAGCAAAATTTTTTATAGAAGTAACACCTTGACAAAATTTTTATACCCTTCACCACTACTGTGGTACAGGGTATAATAAGTTTGTGCATTTGTATGTAACGCCAAGAAGTAGTAATCATAGACCAACCTTTTAGTATACGGATCGGCTTAGAATTAAATTCTGAGTCGATCTAGCGATGTCCGTCTGTCTGTCTGTCCGTCTGTCTGTCTGTCCGTCTGTCTGTCTGTCTGTCTGTTGATGTATTTTTGTGTGCAAAGTACAGCTCGCAGTTTTAGTCCGATTGTTCTAAAATTTGGTATGGGGTCCTGTTTCGGCTCAAAGACGATCCCTATTGATTTTGGAAAATATCGGTTCAGATTTAGATATAGCTGCCATATATATTTTTCACCGATCTGGTCATAATTGGCATGTATATCAACCGATCTTCCTCAAATTCCGAACATCCCAATACTTTATGAGTCTCGAAAAACTTGCAAAATATCATCCAAATCGGTTCAGATTTAGATATAGCTCCCATATATAGCTTTCGCCCGATTTACACTCCTTTGTCCACAGAGGCCAATTTTTTGCTCCGATTTAGTTGAAATTTTGCACAGGGAGTAGAATTAGCATTATAGCTATGCGTGTCAAATTTGGTGGAAATCGGTTCAGATTTAGATATAGCTCCCATATATAGCTTTCGCCCGATTTACACTCATATGACCACAGAGGCCAATCTTTTACTCCGATTTAATTGAAATTTTGCACAGGGAGTAGAATGAGCATTGTAGCTATGCGTGCCAAATTTGGTTGAAATCGGTTCAGATTTAGATATAGCTCCCATATATAGCTTTCGCCCGATTTACACTCATTTGCCCACAGAGGCTAATTTTTTGCTCCGATTTAGTTGAAATTTTGCACAGGGAGTAGAATTAGCATTGTAGCTATGCGTGCCAAATTTGGTTGAAATCGGTTCAGATTTAGATATAGCTCCCATACATATGTTTTTCTGATTTCGACACAAATGCTCAAAATACCAACATTTTCCTTGTAAAATCGCCACTGCTTAGTCGAATAGTTGAAAAAATGACTCTAATTTTCTTAAACTTCTAATACATATATATCGAGCGATAAATCATAAATAAACTTTTGCGAAGTTTACTTAAGATTGCTTCAGATTTAAATGTTTCCCATATTTTTTTACTAACATTGTGTTCCACCCTAGTCCATTAGCCGACTTAAATTTTGAGTCTATAGATTTTGTAAAAGTCTATCAAATTCTGTCCAAATCGAGTGATATTTAAATGTATGTATTTGGGACAAACCTTTATATATATCACCCAACACATTTGACAGTTGTGATATGGTATCGAAAATTTAGAACTATAAAGTGGTGCAGGGTATAATATAGTCGGCCCCGCCCGACTTTAGACTTTCCTTACTTGTTTTTTACTAACATTGTGTTCCACCCTAGTGCATTAGCCGACTTAAATTTTGAGTCTATAGATTTTGTAGAAGTCTATCAAATTCTGTCCAAATATTTAAATGTATGTATTTGGGACAAACCTTTATATATAGCCCCCAACACATTTGACGGATGTGATATGGTATCGAAAATTTAGATCTACAAAGTGGTGCAGGGTATAATATAGTCGGCCCCGCCCGACTTTAGACTTTCCTTACTGGTTTAGAAATAAAATTTTGACAAAATTTTCTATAGAAATAAAATTTTGACAAAATTTTCTATAGAAATAAAATTTTGTCAAAATTTTCTATTTTCAACACTACGTACCAAATTTCAACCGGATCAGGTTAATTTTGCTCTTCCAAGAGGCTCCGGATGTTACATCTGGGAATCGGATTATATGGGTTCTATATAGACATAAAATTTTATCAAAATTTTCTAAAAAAATAAAATGATGACAAAATTTTCTATAGAAGTAAAATTTTGACAACATTTTCTATAGAAATAAAATTTAGACAAAATTTAGACAAAAAAAAAAAATTGAGAAGATTTTCTATAAAAATAAAATCTCGACAAAATTTTGTATAGAAATAAATTTTTGACAAACCTTTCTATAGAAATAAAATTTTGTCAAAATTTTCTACAGAAATAAGATTTTGACAAAATTTTCTATAGAAGTAAAATATTGACAAAATTTTCTTTAGAAAATAAAATATTGACAAAATTTTCTATAAAAATATAATTGTGACAACATTTTCTATAGAAATTAATTTTTTTCAAAATTTTCTATAGATATAAAATTTTGGCAAAATTTTCTATAGAAGTAAAATCTCGACAAAATTTTCTATAGAAATACATTTTTGACAAACCTTTCTATTGAAATAAAATTTTGACAAAATTTTCTATAGAAATAAAATTTTTACAAAATTTTCTATAGAAATAAAATTTTGTCAAAATTTTCTATTTTCAACACTACGTACCAAATTTCAACTGGATCAGGTTAATTTTGCTCTTCCAAGAGGCTCCGGATGTTACATCTGGGAATCGGATTATATGGGTTCTATATAGACATAAAATTTTATCAAAATTTTCTAAAAAAATAAAATGATGACAAAATTTTCTATAGAAGTAAAATTTTGACAACATTTTCTATAGAAATAAAATTTAGACAAAATTTAGACAAAAAAAAAATTGAGAAAATTTTCTATAAAAATAAAATCTCGACAAAATTTTGTATAGAAATAAATTTTTGACAAACCTTTCTTTAGAAATAAAATTTTGTCAAAATTTTCTATAGAAATAAGATTTTGACAAAATTTTCTATAGAAGTAAAATATTGACAAAATTTTCTATAGAAATAAAATGTTGACAAAATTTTCTATAGAAGTAAAATCTCGACAAAATTTTCCATAGAAATTAATTTTTTTCAAAATTTTCTATAGAAGTAAAATATTGACAAAATTTTCTATACAAATTAATTTTTTTCAAAATTTTTTATAGAAATAAAATTTTGACAAAATTTTCTATAGAAGTAAAATCTCGACAAAATTTTCTATAGAAATAAATTATTGACAAACTTTTCTATAGAAATAAAATTTTGTCAAAATTTTCTATAGAAATAAGATTTTGACAAAATTTTCTATGGAAGTAAAATCTCGACAAAAAGATCAATAGACATAAAATTTTGACAAAATTTTCTATAGAAGTAAAATCTCGACAAAATTTTCTATAGAAATAAATTATTGACAAACTTTTCTATAGAAATTAATTTTTTTCAAAATTTTCTATAGATATAAAATTTTGGCAAAATTTTCTATAGAAGTAAAATCTCGACAAAATTTTCTATAGAAATACATTTTTGACAAACCTTTCTATAGAAATAAAATTTTGTCAAAATTTTCTATAGAAATAAGATTTTGACAAAATTTTCTATAGAAGTAAAATCTTGAAAAAATTTTCTATAATAATAAAATTTAGACAAAATTTTCTATAGAAATACATTTTTGACAAAATTTTCTATAGAAATAATTTTTTTTTCAAAATTTTCTATAGAAATAAAATATTGACAAAATTTTCTATAGAAGTAAAATCTCGACAAAAAGATCAATAGACATAAAATTTTGACAAAATTTTCTATAGAAATAAAATTATGTTAAATTATTTTTGGCTCGAGTGGCAACCATGATTATGAACCGATATGGACCAAGATTTGTGTGATTGGGGATCGGATATATATAATTATAGACCGATATGGACCAATTTTTTCATGGGTTTTAGAAACAATATACTAACACCACGTAACAAAATTTCAACCGGATCGTATGAATTTTGCTCTTCCAAGAGGCTCAGGAGTTTAAATCTGGAGATCGGTTTATATGGGGGCTATATATATTTATGGACCAGTTTTTGCATTGTTTTTATGGTCCATATACTAACACCACGTACCAAATTTCAAAAGGATCGGATGAATCTTAGGTTAAGTTAGGTTAGGTTAGGTGGCAGTCTGATGTATCAGGCTCACTTAGACTATTCAGTCCATTGTGATACCACATTGGTGAACTTCTTTCTTATCACTGAGTGCTGCCCGTTTCCATGTTAAGCTCAATGACAAGGGACCTCCTTTTTATAGCCGAGTCCGAGCGGCGTTCCACATTGCAGTGAAACCACTTAGAGAAGCTTTGAAACCCTCAGAAATATCACCAGCATTACTGGGATAATCCACCGCTGAAAAACTTTTTGGTGTTCGGTCGAAGTAGGAATCGAACCCACGACCTTGTGTATGCAAGGCGGGCATGCTAACCATTGCACCACGGTGGCTCCCAATTTTAACAAAATTTAACAAATCGGATGAATCTTGCTCCTCCAAGAGGAGCACTTGTGCCAAGTTTCCAGTCGGTAGCTTATTTCGTTCGGAAATTAGCGTGATTTCAACAGACGGACGGACGTGGCTAAATCGACTCAGAATTTCACCGCGACCAAGAATATATATATATACTTTATGGGGTCTTAGAGCAATATTTCCAGCTTATGTTAGAGGATATAAAAACGCCTTTTAATTAATTGAGATTTCTTTTTGATTATTGGCTAATTTCTCTTTTTTATTCCCTAAAATATCCAATCAAAGTTCAGTCTTTTGTTCTGTATAACAATTATTTGCCGTATATTCGGCATAGACATTTTCAATATTTTTCGTTGGACTACCATATTTGCCACTGTAAACCTCTTCGAGTAATTTTTTGAATTTAGCTCTCAATTCACGCATTCCATGTTTATTCAATAATCGAGCCATAACCTTATGCTCCGTTGAGGCATCGGCTGTAGCTTCTAGATACGAGCGCATTATGGAACTTGTCGTCTGATTATATTTCAAACGTTTCGCTTGACAATCACCCGTTTTCGATTTATAATCCTCAGTTGCTTGAATGAATTTTTTAAGATTTTCACGATGTTCATCATAGGCTATGCCATTGGGTATATCCGCTAAAGCATTGCGTACAAGAATTTCACTTTCTTCGATCATAGCATTCATGATATCATCAGCAGCTTTGACAATTAGCAAATCAGCATTGTCATCAGTCGATGAAGCACAGAATAGCTAAAAATAATAAAAACAAAATACACAAAAATTGAGAATTCATAGAATTTTTAATGAATATGTTTTTTTTTTCTACACAAACCTTCCATGATGCTAAAGTCAAAATTATCATTAAAATTCGTACACTATACATTGCAGTTGGAATGGATGTTGTTCATTTAAATTCCAATTTCCCACTGAGTGTCTGGATTTGTTTTCATTTCATGCCTCTGTAATAAACGAACACATTTGTTCTAATCGCTTCCAATGTGTGTACAATGTGTGCCACATCAAACAGTGAGAGATTAAATAGCCAAGCCAAGATTAAAATGATGACGATGCATACACAGCGAGGGCGACGTCATAAAATAAATCGAAGCATATGGGATTTTCCATAGATTATGACATGATATGCTACGGTACCTCTTGTAACTGTGGATTAGATGAATGATTTCCATGCGTAATGAATGGAATTCCACATTCACCAGATGCACAAATAAGGAAATTCTAAAATCGGGCGGGGTCAACTATAATATATCCTGCGCCAATTTATATACTGGAAAAGAAAAGAATGCCCAGTTCCAAAGATTTTGTCTTAACATTATTGATTTTGGTATTGGTTTCGAGCCAAAGAAGCGGAGAATTTAAGTAAGGATACTTTTAAGACAAAAACAGGGTTGCCATTTTGGTCCGATAAAATTTTGACAAAATTTTCTAGTGAACTAAAAATTTAACAAAATGTTCTATGGAAATAAAATTTTGACAAATTTTTCTATAATAATAAAATTTTGACAAAATTTTCTGTCGAAATAAATTTTTTGACAAAATTTTTTATAGAAATAAAATTTTCCCAAAATTTTGTACAGACAAAAAATTTTCGATAACTTTCTATAGAAATAAAAGTTTGACAACATTTTCTATAGATATGAAAAAATTTTCTATAGAAATAAAATTTTAACAAAGTTTTCTATAGAAATAAAATAATAATAATAAAATTTTGACAAAATTTTCTATAAATATGAAATTTTGACAAAATTTTCTATATAAACAAAATTTCCTGAAGAAATAAAATTTGGACAAAATTTTCTAGAGAACTAAAATTTTAACAAAATTTGCCATTTTGGTCCGATCGGACCTATTTTGGTCCAAAAAATTATTAATTTTTAAATTTGGTCCGATGGTCGAACCAAATGGAATTTGGTTAATTTTGGTCCATTTTCATACAATCGATATTTTTTGTTAATTTTATATTGAAATAAAATTTTGGCAATATTTTCTGTAGAAATAAAATTTTGACAAGAATTTCTATAGAAATAAATTTTTAACAACATTTTCTATAGAAATAAAATTTTGCCGAAATTTTGTGCAGAAATAACTTTCTATAGAAATAAAAGTTTAACAACATTTTCTGAAGAAATAAAATCTGGACAAAATTTTCTAGTGAACTAAAATTTTAACAAAATTTTCTATGGAAATAAAATTTTGACAAATTTTTCTATAATAATACAATTTTGACAAAATTTTCTGTCGAAATAAATTTTTTGACAAATTTTTTTATAGAAATAAAATTTTAACAACATTTTCTATAAAAATAAAATTTTCCCAAATTTTGTACAGACAAAAAATTTGCGATAACTTTCTATAGAAATAAATGTTTGACAACATTTTTTATAGATATAAAAAAATTTTCTACAGAAATAAAATGTTAACACATTTGTCTATAGAAATAAAATAATAATAATAAAAGTTTGACAAAATTTTCTATAAATATGAAATTTTGACAAAATTTTCTATATAAATAAATTTTTGACAAAAACTTCTATAGAAATAAAATTTTTACAAAATTTTCTATAGCAATAAAATTTTGACAAAATTTTCCAAAGCAATAAAATTTTGACAAAATTTTCTATAAAAATAAAATTTTGACAAAATTTTCTATAGAAATAAAATCCAATGAAGGACTGGGGAATTCTTCCCACTTAAATATGAGCTAAATTATTAGTTTTTGTACCCAAAAGAATAGCAACAACCGAATTCCAATTAAACCCAACAACAACAATGCAGCAATTTTAAATTAAGCCAAACGAAGTTTCAACAACCCACAAAACGGCGAAGAAGACAACTACAGGGATTGATGGCAACAACAACAAAAATGATGTGAAGTCTGAGTAAGATTTTCCACTTCCACAAAAGTTGAAGGTACCACCAGTAATCATTAGTTTTGTTGGGAATAGTAATAAAATTTTGACAAAATTTTCTATAGTAAAAAAATTTTGACAAAATTTTCTATAGTAAAAAAATTTTGACAAAATTTTTGTATAGTAAAACAAGTATATACGGCCGTAAGTTCGGCCAGGCCGAATCTTATGTACCCTCTACCATGGATTGCGTAGAAACTTCTAGGAAAGACTATCATCGACAATGAATTACTTGGGTCGTGGTATTTTAAAACTTCGTAACATCGTTTTCTAAATTGTGAGTTAGTCCATACGTGATCTATATTAGACAAAAAAAGGTATGTATAGGTAAGTCTACAAATAATTACGAATCGATATGGACTTTTGCACGGTACGTAGAGACCCAGAATTGAAATTGGGGGTTATATACAATTATGAACTTGATATGGACCAATTTTTGTGTGATTGGGCATCGATTTATCTGAGGGCTATATCTAACTATAGACCGATATGGACCTAGTTAGGTATTGTTGTTAACGGCCATACACTAACACAACGTATCAAATTTCAACTGACTCGGATGAAATTTGCTCCTCCAAGAGGCTCCAAAACCAAATCTCGGGATCGGTTTATATGGGGCTATATATGATTATGGATTGATATGGACCACTTTTGGCATGGTTGTAAAATATCATATACGATCACCACGTACCAAATTTCAACCAGATCGGATGAATTTTGCTTCTCCAAAAGGCACCGGAGGTCAAATCTAGGGATCGGTTTATATGGGGGCTGTATATAATTATGGACTGACATGAACCAATTTTTGCATGGGTGTCCATATATTAACACCACGTACCAAATTTCAACTGAATCAGATGAATTTTGATCTTCCAAGAGGCTCCGGAGGTCAAATCTGGTGATCGGTTTATATGGGGGCTATATGTAATTATGGACCGATGTGGAAATTTTTTGCATGGTGGTTAGAGACCATATACTAACACCATGTACCCAATTTTAGCCGGATCGGATGAAATTTGCTTCTCTTAGAGCAATCGCAAGCCAAATTTGGAGGTCCGTTTATATGGGGGCTATACATAAAAGTGGTCCGATATGGACCATTTATGGACCTATTTTTTCATGGTTGTTTGAGAAAATATATTAAGACCACGTCCCAAATTTCAACCGGATCAGATGAAATTTTCTCCTCCATGTGGCTCTGGAGTTCAAATCTGGGGATCGGTTTATATGGAGGCTATATATAATTATGGACCGATATAGACCAATTTTTGCACGGGTTTTAGAGATCATATGCTGACACCATGTACCAAATTTCAGCCGGATCGGATGCAATTTGCTTCTCTTGGAGATCATATTTTAAGACCGCGACTCAAATTTCAACCGGATCAGATTTATTTTGCTCCTCCAAGAGGCTCTGCAAGTCAAATCTGGGGTTCGGTTTATATGGGGGCTATACATATGGCTCAATACCATCCGACCTACATCAATAACAACTACTTCTGCCAAGTTTCAAGTCGATAGCTTGTTTCGTTCGGAAGTTAGCGTGATTTAAACAGACGGACGGACGAACGGACGGACTTGCTTAGATCGACTCAGAATTTCACCACGACCCAGAATATATATACTTTATGCGGTCTTGGAGCAATATTTCGATGTGTTATAATCGGAATGACAAAGTTAATATACCCCCCATCTTATGGTGGATGGTATAATTAATTGGATCAATTAATTTCGTGATTGAAGGCAACATTTTTTGTGTGTGATTTTAAGAAACGAATTTTAATTTATTAGGTCTTTTATACCCTCCACCATAAGAGGGGGTATATTAACTTTGTCATTTCGTTTGTAACACATCGAAATATTGCCCTAAGACCGCATAAAGTATATATATATATATTCTGGGTCGTGATGAAATTCTGAATCGATCCAGCCACGCCCGTCTGTCCGTCCGTCTGTTGAAATCACGCTAAGTTCCGAATGAAATAAACTACCGACTTAAAACTTGGCACAAGTAGTTGTTATTGATGTAGGTCGGATGGTATTGTGCCATATCGCACCACTTTTATGTATAGCCCCCATATAAACCGAACCCACATTTGACTTGCAGAGCCTCTTGGAGGAGCAAAATTAATCTGATCCGGTTGAAATTTGAGACGCGGTCTTTAAATATGGTCTCTAACAACAATGCAAAAATTGGTCCATATCGGTCCATAATTATATATAGCCTCCATATAAAGCGATCCCCAGATTTGACTTTCGGAGTTTCTTGGAGGAGCAAAATTCATTCGATCCGATTGAAATTTGGGACGTGGTCTTAGTATATTTTCTCAAACAACCATGACCACCTGATAACCATAATAACCTGACCACCCCGGAAAAAGTCAACAAATAAAATTTTTTATATGTCAAATTTAATTTATTCATATCTCTTTAAATATGCGTTCTAGAGCCAAAGGTAATTTGTTTCATCAAAAGTTTCTATGCGAAAAACTCATTTCGCTCATATTTACAATTTAAAAAAATATATCATTGAATTCCTTCAAAAATTTTGTGAAATTTCTTAATTTCACAAAATCAATCGAAATCGGCTTAGGTTAGGTTAGGTTATGTGGCAGCCCGATGTATCAGGCTCACTTAGACTATTCAGTCCATTGTGATACCACAGTGGTGAACTTCTCTCTTATCACTGAGTGCTGCCCGATTCCATGTTAAGCTCAATGACAAGGGACCGCCTTTTTATAGCCGAGTCCGAACGGCGTTCCACATTCCAGTGAAACCACTTAGAGAAGCTTTGGAACCCTCAGAAATGTCACCAGCATTACTGAGGTGGGATAATCCACCGCTGAAAAACTTTTTGGTGTTCGGTCGTAGAAGGAATCGAACCCACGACCTTGTGTACGCAAGGCGGGCATGCTAACCATTGCACCACGGTGGCTCCCGGCTTAAAGAAATTTGCATAACTTTAAATATTTATGCAATTTCCTCATATTAAATCTCCATTTCCATTCTTTCACATTAGTCATTGCAGAAGACGAAGCAACAATAGAAACGAATACGAATAAATGGAGAAAATTGAAAAATGGAAAGCATTCAACTTTATTTAACAACACTTAAGAAAGTATTAACACAAATTTCAAATAAACGCAAATTGGGCCAACATAGACTAAAGCGATAAGAGCAGCTGCAGCACCATGCAGAAATAGCAAAATAAAGCCACCATCACTGGGAAAATTTTTCGTTGAACACTGATCATGAGCGTAGTCAAAAGGGAGGAGCCCACAAGGCTGTACGCCTATGACATCGCCTTAGACTTTAAAAAGTAACTAATTTCCTATGTCCCCTTTATTGAAGTGAATCCCAAAAAAACTTAAGATCCTCTCCAGTTTAGCAAAACCAATTGAGACTACGCCCTTGCTAACCAGAAATGGAGTTTTTATGTATGCAACAAACTTGTCTCGTCTTAACAAAGTCTCTAAATGGACTGTATTTCTAAAGCAATATTCATGGTAATCCAAAAATTCTTTTACATTCCATATGCAAATAGTTTACAAAACTTAATATAATGGAAAAAGGAAGTATGAATGGAAATACCATTGGTATCTACATAAGAAAAAATATCACCAAAATATTTCCAATTAAAAAAGTTGATTGTAGTTTAAAAGATAATGAATTAAAAATCTTTATTTAATATGGATACATTTTTAATAAAATAAAATAAAATAAAATAAAATAAAATAAAATAAAATAAAATAAAATAAAATAAAATGAAATAAAATAAAATAAAATAAAATAAAATAAAATAAAATAAAATAAATTTAAATTAAATTAAATAAAATAAAATAAAATAAAATTAAATAAAATAAAATTAAAAAAAATAAAATAAAATAAAATAAAATAAATTGAAATAAAATGAAATGAAATAAAATGAAAAAAAAAAAAAACAAATACAGCCAAAAGTTTGGCCAGGCTAAATCTTAGATACCCTCCATTATGGATTCCGTGGAAAGTTCTATTAAAGACTGTCACTCAAAATCGAATTACTTGGGTTGTGGTAACAGTTGCCGATGGCAAAGTATCTGAAGCCTTCTTAAATCGTCCACTAAATTGTTACTTAGTGCATACAAAGTCTTTGTTATCTAAAAAGAAGGATTAAATATTTTTTCGATTTTCGTCTAGAAATTAGAAGGTCAAATTAACCGCGATCGGATGAAATTTCCTCCATGAGGCTACAAAGTTAAAATTTTTAGAGTTGCTTTATATTGAAGTTATGAATTGATATAGATCATTTTTTTCATGATTATTAAAAAGAACATACTGACATTACGTGCCGAATTTCAACAGCATTGGATGAAATAGGCTCTTCATGAGTCCCCAGAAGTCGAATCTCGGGACCAGTTTATATGGGGGCCATATATAATTATGGTTCGATTTGAACCAATTTTTGCACGATTACTAGAGGACACATACTAACATCGCGTACCAAATTTCAATAGGTCCGATGAATCTAGTTCCTCCATGAGGCACCACCGGTAAAATCTTGGCGGCCGGTTTAAATTGAGGCTGTATAAAATTATGAACTGATATGGAACAATTTTCGCATGAATATGATAGTGTATATACTGGCATTAGATAGCGAATTTCAACCGCATCGGATGAAATTTACTCCTCCAAGACATAATCATGGAACCAATTTGTGTACGGTTGTTAGAGGGCATATAACATACTAGCATCACGAACCAAATTTCAACCAGATCGGATTAAATTTAGTCCTTCCGGAGGATCCAGAAATAACATTTCGGGATTTATTTCTAAACAATTTATTTCTATAGGAAAAGTTAGTCAAAATTCTATTTATATAGGAAATTTTGTCAAAATTTTATTTTTATAGGAAAATTTTTCAAAAATCTAATTTTTCAAGAAATTTTTGCAAAATTGTATTTTTATGGAAAAATTTGCCAAAATTTCATTTCTATAGGAGGTTTAGTCAAAATTGTATTTCTACAGGAAATTTTGTAAAAATTTGATTCCTAAGAAAATTTTGCCAAAATGTTATTTCTAAAGAAAATTTTGTCAAAATTTTATTAGAAGGAAATTTTGTTAACATTTGTTTTTTACACGAAATTTTGTCAAAGGAAATTTTGCAAGATTTTATTTCTATAGAAAATTTGTTTCAAAATTTTATTTCCATAGGAAATTTTATCAAAATTGTATTTATACAGGAAATTTTGTAAAAATTTTATTCCTAGAGAAAATTTTGGCTAAATTTTATTACTATAGGAATTCTTGTCAAAATTATTTTGTATGTCAACATTTGGTTTTTACAGCAAATTTTGTCAAAATTTTATTTCTGTAGGAAATATTGTCAAATTTTTATTTCTATAGAAAATTTTGTCAACATTTGGTTTTTATAGAAAATTTTGTCAAAATTTTATTTTTATAGGAAATTTTGTCAACATTTCATTTCTATAGGAAATTTTGTCAAAATTTTATTACTATGGGAAAATTTGTAAAAATTTTATTTCTAAGGAAATTTTGTAAAAATTTAATTTCTATAGAAAATTTTGTCAAAATTTTATTTCTATGGGAAATTTTGTCAGTTTCCTAGAGATAATTTTGCATGCATTGAATATCGAGAGGAAATTTCGTCTAATTTAAAATTCTATAGGAAATTTTGTCAAAATTTTATTTCAATGGAAAATTTGGTCAAAATTTTATTTTTATTAGAAAATTTGCAAAATTTTTATTCCTAAAGGAAATATTGTCAAAATTTTTTTTTCTATAAGTAATTTTGCCAAAATTTTATTTCTATAGAAAATTTTGTCAAATTTTGTTTTGTATTGAAAAGTTTTTCAAAATGTAATTTTTATCTGAAATCTTGTCAAATTTTTTTATAGCAAATCTTGTCAATTTTTTTTCTTATAAGAAATTTTGTCAAAATTTTCTTTTTATAAGAAATTTTGCAAAATTTTATTTCTAAAGGAAATTATGCCAAATAGAAAATTTTGTCAAATTTTGTTTTGTATTGAAAAGTTTTTCAAAATGTAATTTTTATCTGAAATCTTGTCAAATTTTTTTATAGCAAATCTTGTCAATTTTTTTTCTTATAAGAAATTTTGTCAAAATTTTCTTTTTATAAGAAATTTTGCAAAATTTTATTTCTAAAGGAAATTATGCCAAATTTTCATTTTTATAGGAAAATTTGTCAAAATTTTATTTCTATTGAAAGTTTTGTCAAAATTTTTTCTTATAGAAAAATTGGTTAAAAAAATTATTTCTATAGGAAATTTTGTAAACATATTATATTTATGGGAAATTTGTCAAAATTTTATTTCTACGGGAAATTTTGCCAAATTTTATTTTTATGGAAAAATTTGCCAAAATTTCATTTCTACAGGAAATGTTGTAAAAATTTTATTATTATAGAAAAATTTTCCAAAATTTTATTTCTATAGAAAATTTTTGCAAAATTTTATTTTACAGGAAATGTTGTAAAAATTTTATTTTTATAAAAAAATTTTTGCAAAATATTTTTTCTATAGAAAATTTTGTCAAAATTTTATTTCTATAGAAAATTTTGTCAAAATTTTATTTCTATAGGAAATTTTGTCAAAATTTTTTTTCTACAGGAGATTTTGACAAAATTTTATTTCTGTAAAAAATTTTATCAAAATTTTATTTCTGTAAAAAATTTTGTCAAAGTTTCATTCTTAGAGAAAATTTTGTAAACATTTGATTTTTATAGAGAATATTGTCAACATTTTATATTTATAAAGAAAATTTTGTCAACATTTTTTGCCTAGAGAAAATTAGGTCAAAATTTTTTTCCTAGAGAAAATTTTGTCAAAATTTGTTTCCTAGAGAAAATTTTGTCAAATTTTTCTTCCTAGAGAAAATTTTGTCAAAATCTTTTTCCTTAGAAAATTTTCATTTTTTTGTGAAAATATTATTTCTATAGATAATTTTTTCTACATTTTATGTCTATAGAAAATCTATGAAGTACCTCTTTAGGTGGAGAGGTATATTTTGCGAAATCTACCAAAACATCGACAATTCTACCAATCCACCATTTTATATTTATAAAGAAAATTTTGTCAAAATTTTTTTCCTAGAGAAAATTTGGTCACAAGTGTTTTCCTAGAGAAAATTTTGTCAAAATTTTTTTTCCTAGAGAAAATTTTGTCAAAATCTTTTTCCTTAAAAAAATTTCTTTTTTTTTGTGAAAATATTATTTCTATAGATAATTTTTTCTACATTTTATGTCTATAGAAAATCTATGAAGTACCTCTTTAGGTGGAGAGGTATATTTTGCGAAATCTACCAAAACATCGACAATTCTACCAATCCACCATTTTATATTTATAAAGAAAATTTTGTCAAAATTTTTTTCCTAGAGAAAATTTGGTCACAATTGTTTTCCTAGAGAAAATTTTGTCAAAATTTTTTTTCCTAGAGAAAATTTTGTCAAAATCTTTTTCCTTAAAAAAATTTCATTTTTTTGTGAAAATATTATTTCTATGGATAATTTTTTCTACATTTTATGTCTATAGAAAATCTATGAAGTACCTCCTTAGGTGGAGAGGTATATTTTGCGAAATCTACCAAAAAAATCAACAATTCTACCAATCTACCATATAGTAGATTTTTTACAATTTTTGATAGAATTCTTCCAACTGCGGCAACCGTGGCTTTATATAATTATGGCCACCATATAAACTGATCTCACGATTCATGCTCACGACCCCGATTTACATCTCATATTCATGGATGCATACATATATGTACTTTAGGTCCACAAATAGGTGTGCCAAATATGGTGTGAATCGTCCAAGTTTCGGCATAGCCGATCTCCCGATTTGACATATTGGGCTAGGTTAGGTTAGGTTAGGTGGCAGTCCGATGTATCAGGCTCACTTAGACTATTCAGTCCATTGTGATACCACATTGGTGAACTTCTCTCTTATCACTGAGTGCTGCCCGATTCCATGTTAAGCTCAATAACAAGGGACCTCCTTTTTATAGCCGAGTCCGAACGGCGTTCCACATCGCAGTGAAACCACTTAGAGAAGTTTTGAGACCCTCAGAAATGTCACCAGCATTACTGAGGTGGGATAATCCACCGCTGAAAAACTTTTTGATGTTCGGTCGAAGCAGGAATCGAACCCACGACCTTGTGTATGCAAGGCGGGCATGCTAACCATTGCACCACTGTGGCTCCCCATCTTGGGCTAAACACCGCAATTTTTTCCCGATTTGCCTGAAATTGGAAATCCAGAGGTACTTTAGGTCCATATCCCACATATAGATCGATCTTCCGATTTGTCTTCTTGAATTTCTAGACACCACAAGTTTTTTCATGGAATTCATTGATTCATGGTGGTGGGTATTTAAGATCCGGCTGAATTTAAGGCCGTATACTTGTTTAATTTAATTTATATTTTTGTAAATTAATTATATCGTTTTATATATACCATCCATTGCCTTTTCAAATATGAAAATATCATATGTCTTGTATTATATAGTTCTCATGTTTTAAATTACAAACCATTCCAAGGACATGAAAATATGACAGTGGTATAATGAATATAACCACAGCAAGGACATAACACAAATGAATGGAAAGTATTCCAATATAAAGAAATTTGCAACTACAACAGCCATTATCAGCTACATATTTGAATTACAAGCACTGCTGTCGGCAAATTTAGTTGTGGTTTTAAATTACTTAGCAAGAGACTTAAATTGGCAGCATAATGTGAAACCATAGAGAAGAGTTGGATCCTTAATCATACATGTTCATCCATTGTTCTGGTGACATCAATGCTATGTACATTCTATGCTGGCGAACTTCAAATAGTTATCATGTACCACTGCATAGATCTTGTACAGAGAAAAAACATCATGCGCGGTTCCACAGATTTTGCTGTAAGGATACATTTGAGACATAATTATCTGTCAAATATTAATACTGTTTACGTGATAGTAGGAAATAACTTTTAATTTATTAATTTTTTTCAACTTTTTTCTTCATGTGCTTAACGAAACTCAAATTTCCAAATTCATAGGGGCTATATATGATTATGGGCCGATTTGGACCATAATAATATAATATAAGAGAGTACATAGATCCTTCACATACCAAATTTTGATCAGAACGGATGAAATTTGCTCCTTCATGAGGCTCGGGAAGACAAATCTGGGTTTATATGGGGGCTGTATAAAATAATGAACTGATATGAAACCTATTTACGCATGAATATTAAAGTGTATATACTGGCATTAGATATCGAATCTCAACCGTATCGGATGAAATTTACTCCTCCTAGAAGCTACCAGGTCAATTTATATGGGAGCTTAATATAATTATGGGACCAATTTGCGAACGGTTGTTATACAATCATGACGTACCAAATTTCAACCAAATCGGATGAGATTTGGTCCTTCCAGAGGAGCCGGAAATAAAATCTGGGGATTAGTTTATATGGGGGCTATATATAGGTTGCCACTCGAACCAAAAGTAATCTACCAAAATTAGAAGAAAATTTTACCAAATAAAAAAATCTTTTTTGCAATTTTTGATCAAATTTTAGTGGTTATTATGAAAAACGTTACTTCGAAAATTATTTATTATTTTATTATCACTCCTAATCTCCTAAAATATCAAATTATAACTGTTTCGAAGTTTTAAATATTTTTCGCTTGCACCATCAAGAGAAAATTGTTACTTCTACAAAAAAGAGAGTATATTCTTATAGAAAATTTTGTAAACATTTTATTTCTATAGAAATTTTTGTCAACATTTTATTCGTAGAGAAACTTTCGTAAAAATTTTATTTCTATAAGAAATTTTGTCAAAATTTTATTTCAATGGAAATTTTGTCAAAGTTTTATTTTTATAGAAAATTTTGGCAAATTTTATTTTTATGGAGAATTTTGTCAAAATTTTATTTATATGGGAAATTTTGTCAAAATTTTATTTATATAGATTTTTTTTTAATTTTATTCGTAGAGAAACTTTTGTAAAAAATTTATTTCTATAGGAAATTTTGTCAAAATCTTATTTTTATGGGAATTTTTGTCGAAATTTTATTTCTATGGAAAATTTTGTCAAAATTTTATATCTATAGAAATTTGTGTCAAAAATTTATTCGTACAGAAACTTTTGTAAAAATGTTATTTCTATAGGAAATTTAGTCAAAAATGTATTTCTATAAGAATTTTTCTCAAAATTTTATTTCTACGGGAAATTTTGTCAAAATTTTAATTCTACAGTAAATTTTGTCAAAATTTTATTTTGGTAGGAAATTTGGTCAAAATTTTATTTCTATAGAAAATTTTGTCAAAGCTGTATTTCTACAGGACATGTTGTCAAAATTTTATTTCTGTAAAATTTTTTGGTCAAAATTTTATTCCTAAGAAAATTTTGTCAAAATTTTATTCCTAAGAAAATTTTATCAAAATTTTATTTCTATAGAAAATTTTGCAAATTTTTTTTTTTTTTATAGAAAATTTTGTAAAAATTTTATTTCTATAGAAAATTTTGTAAAAATTTTATTTCTATAGAAAATTTTGTAAAAATTTTATTTCTATAGAAAATTTTGCCAACATTTCTGTGGGAAATTTTATTAATTTTGTATATTTATAGAAAATTTTGTCAGTCCCCTAGAGAAACTTTTGTAAACATTGTATATCTAGAGGAAATTTCGTCTAATTTTTAATTATATTGAGAATTTTGTCAAAATTTTATTTCTATGGTAAATTTTGTCAAAATTTTATTTCTACAGGAAATTTTATAAAATTTTTATTTCTATTGGAAATTTTTTCAAATTTTTATTTCTATAGGAAATTTTGCACATTTTTATTTCTATAGGAAATTTTGCCAAATTTTTATTTCTTTGGGAAATTTTGACAAATTTTTATTTCTTTGGGAAATTTTGAAAAATTTTTATTTCTTTGGGAAATTTTGTCAAAGTTTTATTTATATAAGAATTTTTTTTTTTCTATAAGAAATTTTTTCAAAATTTTATTTCTATGAAAAATTTTGTTAAAATTTTATTTTTATAGGAAATTTTGTCATTTTTTTTTTTTCTTTAGAAAATTTTGTAAAAATTTTATTTCTATAGAAAATTTTGCCAACATAGGAAATTTTGTCAAAATTTTATTTCTGTGGGAAATTTTGTTAAATTTTTATTTTTATAGAAAATTTTGTCAGTTTCCTAGAGAAACTTTTGTAAATTTCGGAAGGAAAATTCGTCTAAGTTTTAATTCTATACATAAGCGTAGGAAGGCCTCTGGGGAGGGGGCTTAGACCCCCCCAGAAAAATTTTAGCCCCCCCCAGAATTTGAAAACCTATTTACGATTTTACATTTTTATAAAAATTAAACAAGTATATACTCGTACAACGCACAAAGTTTCACTAAAGACTTTCATGCACAATCGAATTACTTGGGTTGTGGTAGAAGTCTGATATTTATGAAATAAAGCTGTGGTTGAACGTATGATTTAGTTGAATAAAAAATAGTAATTGATATTAAAACTATTCTTTCATAAATTAATATCTTAATAATGCTGCAAAAACGCATCACTTCTTAAGGTGTGATCCGAATTCAGTGTTTTGAATGTGAATTAAAAATTTTGTGATATTTTCCCAAATAAATAATGTTTATACTTTTTTATGATTTTTAATGCATTCTAACGCTTGTTTGAAACGTTTTTTCAAATATTATCGATTCAAATATTATGGATTTAGTATTTTTGTGGCAAAATTTGAATAATTTGTACCATTTTATTTATTCTTACTCTTTTTTTAAACTATTTGAAAAAAAAATTACGCATTAAAATATAAAAAAATGAAGTAAAAAAACTTCCTGTGTAGTTAAAATATTTAACTTCTTTGTGAGGAAATTTTTGGAAGTGCTTTTAAAGTTGTGCCTTTAGAACAACTCACAATTTTTTGCTGGGAAAAGTGTGGAACTACCCTACGGGAAATGGATCAACCACAGAACTGGTACAGGACTAGTCCCAGGTGTGTATGGATCAGTCCCAGTTCTGATCAAAACGTATGGAAGGGACCGTCCACTTTAACATGGGTTTGTCATTGACGGAGTAAATTTACATTTTAGGACGCGACTTGGACTCATCCCAAAGGACACGTCCTGGGACAATTTAGCAGGAGCAACCCATAAACAGGTCCTCAGGAACCAGTCTCGGACAAACTCTTAGAAATCTCTTTCAATTTGGGCTCCTAATCGAACCCGAAATGAAAAAAAAAAACTTTTGAAATATGTCGAACAAAAGGTTATTCTGATAATTTTATTTCACTAAATGTGAAAATTGCAACTAACTGGAGCACAGGTACCAGTTCTGTGATAGGTCCGTCAGTGGCAATTTGCACCAATTTCCCGTAGGGTACTTTTAGTTGCTTTATTATAAATTGATTGTCGAGTTATTTTGATGTCTATTTTTTTATTCAATTTTATGAAATAAAACATTAGTTGAACCTATAAGTTCAGTCTATAAAGTTTTAGCTAGGGGGGCTATAGCCCCCCCCCTAGGAAAATTGTCTAGCTACGCTAATGATTCTATAGGAAATTTTGTCAAAATTTTATTTCTACAGGAAATTTTATAAAATTTTTATTTCTATAGGAAATTTTGCCAAATTTTTATTTCTTTGGGAAATTTTGTCAAATTTTTATTTCTTTGGGAAATTTTGTCTAAATTTTATTTATATAAGAAACTTTGCAAATTTTTATTTCTATAAAAAATTGTTTTCAAAATTTTATTTCTATGAAAAATTTTGTCAATATTTTATTTTTATAGGAAATTTTGTCAATTTTTATTTCTTTAGAAAATGTTGTGAAAATTTTATTTTTATAGAAAATTTTGTACAAATTTTATTTCTATAGAAAATCTATGAAGTATCTCTTTAAGTATATACTAACGGCGTTCGTTCCGAACGGCGTTCCACATTGTGGTGAAATTACTTAGAGAAGCTTTGAAACACTCAGAAATGTCACCAGCATTACTGAGAAGGCATAATCCATTGCTGAAAAATTTTTGGTGTTCGGTCGAAACTGAGGTTGAACCCACGACTCTATGTATGTAAGACGGGCATGCTAACCATTGCACCACGACACCCTACGTGTAGAGTAGGGTGTCGAAATAACCGTTTTTTTTTTGTGGAAAGTCGGTTTTCGGTTAATCCGAAAATCCTAGTTTTCGGATTTGTTCAAAACCGGTTAATCGGTTAAAACCAAAAAATTAATAATGTTAAACTCTAATTATACCCTGCGCCACACTGTGGAGCAGGGTATTATAATTTAGTGCATACACCCAGAGAAGGAATATGATCACCTCAAACATGTTTTAAGAGCAAAATGTTATTTTTGGGTGGTGACCATGTAACATGGTTTTCGCAGCCATGTTATTTTATCGGAAATCATGTATCTGATTTCGGCAAGCAGGTTATATTTGACAAGAAAATAACATTTTAGTGACAAACATATTACATGGTCCCCATACAAAAATAACATTTTGCTCTTAAAACATGTTTGAGGTGATCATATTCCTTCTCTGCGTGTATGCTTGCAACACCCAGCAGGAGACGAGATAGGCATATGGTGTATTTGGCAATATTGCTCAGGGCGGATCGCTGAATCGATATAGGCATGTTCGTTCAACCGTCCGTCTGTCTGTGAACACATTTTTGTGATCAAAATCCAGGTCGCAGTTTTAATCCAATCGACTTCAAATTTGGCATAAGTTTCTGTTTGGGTCAGAATAGAACCCTATTGATTTTGCAAGAAATCGGTTCAAATTTTGATATAGCTCCCATATATATCGTTCACCCGATGTGCACTTATATGACTCCAGAAGCCAGAGTTTTACCCTGATTAGCATGAAATTTTGCACATGAAGTAAATTTAATAGTATAATCAAATTATTGAAATCGGTTCAGATTTAGGTATAGCTCCCATATATATCTTTCGCCCGGTTTAGACTAATATGACCACAGAGGCCAAATTAGTACTCTAATTTACGTGAAATTTTGCACAGGCAGTAGAGTTAATATTCTAATTATGCTTGCTAAATTTGGTTGAAATCAGTTCGGATTTAGATATAGCTCCCATATATATACATATTTTTCACCCGATTTACACTCATATAACCACAGTGACCAACGTTTTACTGCGATTTACTTGAAACTTTGCACAAGGAGTAGGTAGAATTAAGGTTCTGGATATTCATGCTAATTTCACTTGAAATCGCCCGGTATTCCCTCATATGACCACAGAGGTCCAAAGAAAATTATCAGCAATGCGAAAGAAAAAAATTCTATTGTTGTTTTTTTTTTCTTTAAAAAGTACCAGATTTAACGAAAAACAATGAGAAATGTCATTTTGTCTTAGGAAACGTGTGTATTTTTCGCAGCAATTTTTATAGTAATAGAACTATGTCGTCTTACAATAGTATAGCATTATAGAGTTCTACTATGCCCCATAAAGCAAATACTGCGGGAAAATAAAAATATAACAGCTTTAAAAATTGCACAACTGCCTCCAGTGGTGGCAATAACATCGAAAAAAAAGTGTTGAAAAGCTTTAGCACACTACGCAGAGTTCCTATAAACAATTAAAGCTTTTCCGCTATAAATTAAAGCTGGCACAATAAAATAGTGCATTGAAAATATAGATAAAAAACCAAGTGAGTAAAGTAGAAAGTCGGGCGTTATTGCCAAACACACCATGTGTCTATCTCGTCTCCTTGTGAGTGTTGGAAACATATGCACTAACTTATATTACCAGACTGTTCCACAGTGTGTTGCAGGCTAAAAATAGGGATAACCGTGGAAATAAAACACATAAAATTGCATGAATCATTCATTTTTTCATCGTATTGTTTATTATTTTATTTATTATATAATTTCGTATTATAAACATTTATTGGTTTTGGTTAAGAATAATTCAGTTATAATATCTAAAACTACATTTTGGAGAAAGCACAATTTCAATTTAAAATTGGATTTCAGTTTTTTTGTTTTTAGTTTTTGGTAAATGATTTGGTTTCTAGTTCACATTCCAAAGAAAACAATTAGGTATTTACAAAAATATATGGAAAGAAAAAAAGAAAAAACGTTGTAAAAAAATATATAATAGAATAAAATTAAGGATGAAAAAATAAAAAGATTTAAATTTTAGGGTTATAAATGAAGATAATGGTTACCACTTTATTTATTTATTAATATGCTTTCCTTAATATGGGCCAAGTGAAATTAAATCTTAAGTTTAAATAATTGATCCTTCATTAATTTTTTAGGGGTTTTAGACTAAATGGTACATCTAAAACTAAACTAAATATATTACACAGGAATTCCATAATTTCAGAAGCCTTTCTAAAACAAGCAAGGGGGTATTTAATGAAGCCAAACAGGAATTTGAAAAGGATATTCGATGCCTTGTAATGGAAATTTTGAATAGAAAATTATATGATTTTTTTTTTAATATTTTTTGTGAAAATTTTAGGCATAAAAAGAAGCCTTCTTATGCTTTTTATGCATAAAATTTTCACACAAAAAAAAAATATTTAAAAAAATCATATATATATTTCTTTTGTAATTACAAAAAATAAAAAGTATTTTTTAGTTAAAAAATTATTTAAATATTATTAAAAAACAATATTATTTTAAATTTATCAGAGAAAGTACATTAAGTACTTATATCAAATTGTATAAAATTGCAGTTTAATAAATTCACATAATTATCAAACAAACCTATTCTTTTAGTCTTAAAAAATTAAGTTTACATATTTTTTTTTTAATTACAAAAATATCATATCTAATTATTTTTAACTCTCAGAAGTAAAAAAGAATCCAATGAATATTTATTAAATTTGTAAAAAATTAAAATTGTATAAAATTTAAAATTTTGATATAAATATAACATTATTATTTTATATGAATTTTTTAAATATTTTTTTGTGCAAATTGTATGTATAAAAAGAAACCCTCTTATTATTTTTATGCATAAAATTTTCACAAAAAAATATTTAAAAAAAATCATATAATTTGTTCGTAATTACAAAAAAAAACTATTGCTTAGTAAAAAAAAAAAAAACTATTTAATCTTACAGAAAGAATTTCAATTTTTCAAAACAAAACAAGTATATACGGCCGTAAGTTCGGCCAGGCCGAATCTTATGTACCCTCCACCATGGATTGCATAGAAACTTCTACGAAAGACTGTCATCCACAATCGAATTACTTGGGGTGTGGTATCTTAAAGCTTCCTAACATCGTTTTCTAAATTGTGAGTTAGTCCATACGTGGTATATATTAGACAAAAAAGTTATGTATAGGTAAGTCTACATATAATTACGAATCGATATGGACTTTTGCACGGTACATAGAAAGCCAGAATTGAAGTATGGGGGTCGCTTATATGGGGGCTATATACAATTATGAACTTGATATGAACTAATTTTTGTGTGATTGGAGATCGATTTATCTGAGGGCTATATATAATTATAGACCGATATGGACCTAGTTAGGCATGGTTGTTAACGGCCATATACTAGCACAATGTACCAAATTTCAACTGACGCGGATGAAACTTGCTCCTCCAATAGGCTCCAAAACCAAATTTCGGGATCGGTTTATATGGGGTCTATATATGATTATGGACTGATATGGACCACTTTTGGCATGGGATGAATTTCGCTTCTACAAAAGGCACCGGGTGTCAAATCTTGGGATCGGTTTATATGGGGGCTATATTATGGACTGATATGGACCACTTTTGGCATGGGGTGAATTTTGCTTCTCCAAAAGGCACTGGAGGCCAAATTTGGGAATCGGTTTATATGGGGGCTATATATAATTATGGACTGATAAAAACCAATTCATGGATGGTTATTGGATACCATATACTAACATCACGTACCAAATTTCAACCGAATCGGATGAATTTTGCTCTTTCAGGGGGCTCCGGAGGTCAAATCTGAGGATCGGTTTATATGGGGCCTATATATAATTATGGGACGATTTCGACCAATTATTGCATGGGTGTTTGATGCCATATATTAACACCACTTACCAAATTTCAACCGAATGAATTTTGCTCTTTCAAGGGGTCCGAAGGTCAAATCTTGTGATCGGTTTATATGGGGGCTATATATAATTATGAACCGATGTGGACCAATTTTTGCATGGTCATTAGAGATCATATGCTGACACCATGTACCAAATTTCAGCCGGATCGGATGAAATTTGCTTCTCTTAGAGGCTCCGCAAGCCAAATCGGGGGATCGGTTTATATGGGGGCTATGGACCGATGTGGACCAATTTTTGCATGGTTATTAGAGACCATATACTACCACCATGTACCAAATTTCTCTCAGAGGCTCCGGAGGTCAAATCTGTGGATTGCTTTATATGGGGCCTATATATAATTATGGACTGATTTCGAATTTTTGCATGGGTGTTTGAGGCCATATATTAACACCACGTACCAAATTTCAACGAAATCCGATGAATTTTGGTATTCCAAGAGGCTCCGGATGTCAAATCTGGTGATCGGTTTATATGGGGGCTATATATAATTATTGACCGATGTGGACCAATTTTTGCATGGTTGTTGGAGACCATATACTAACACCATGTACCAAATTTCAGTCGGATCGGATGAAATTTGCTTCTCTTAGAGGCTCCGCAAACCAAATCGGAGGATCGATTTATATGGGGGCTATATATAATTATGGACCGATGTGGACCAATTTTTGCATGATTGTTAGAGACCATATCATCATCAGCAACCGGATCGGATGAAATTTGCTTCTCTTGGAGGCTCCGCAAGCCAAATCTGGTGATCGGATTATATGGGGGCTATATATAATTATGGAATTATGGACCAATATGGACCAATTTCTGCATGGTTGTTAGAGACCATATGCTGACACCATGTACCAAATTTCAGCCGGATCGGATGACATTTGCTTCTCTTAGAGGCTCCGCAAGCCAAATCGGGGGATGGTTTTATATGGTGGTTATATAAAATTATGGACCGATGTGGACCAATTTTTGCATGACTGCTAGAGACCATATGCTGACACCATGTACCAAATTTCAACCGGATCGGATGAAATTTGCTTCTATTAGAGGCTTCGCAAGCCAAATCAGGGGATCGTTTTATATGGGGGCTAGGTTAGGTTAGATTAAAGTGGCAGCCCGATTAAGATTCAGGCTCACTTAGACTATTCAGTCCATTGTGATACCACATTAATATATGGGGGCTATATAAAGGGTGATTTGTTAAGAGCTTGATAACTTTTTAAAAAAAAAAAACGCATAAAATTTGCAAAATCTCATCGGTTCTTTATTTGAAACGTTAGATTGGTCCATGACATTTACTTTTTGAAGATAATTTCATTTAAATGTTGACCGCGGCTGCGTCTTAGGTGGTCCATTCGGAAAGTCCAATTTTGGGCAACTTTTTCGAGCATTTCGGCCGGAATAGCCCGAATTTCTTCGGAAATGTAGTCTTCCAAAGCTGGAATAGTTGCTGGCTTATTTCTGTAGACTTTAGACTTGACGTAGCCCCACAAAAAATAGTCTAAAGGCGTCAAATCGCATGATCTTGGTGGCCAACTTACCGGTCCATTTCTTGAGATGAATTGTTCTCCGAAGTTTTCCCTCAAAATGGCCATAGAATCGCGAGCTGTGTGGCATGTAGCGCCATCTTGTTGAAACCACATGTCAACCAAGTTCAGTTCTTCCATTTTTGGCAACAAAAAGTTTGTTAGCATCGAACGATAGCGATCGCCATTCACCGTAACGTTGCGTCCAACAGCATCTTTGAAAAAATACGGTCCAATGATTCCACCAGCGTACAAACCACACCAAACAGTGCATTTTTCGGGATGCATGGGCAGTTCTTGAACGGCTTCTGGTTGCTCTTCACTCCAAATGCGGCAATTTTGCTTATTTACGTAGCCATTCAACCAGAAATGAGCCTCATCGCTGAACAAAATTTGTCGATAAAAAAGCGGATTTTCTGCCACTGATTTTGGTAATAAAATTCAATGATTTGCAAGCGTTGCTCGTTAGTAAGTCTATTCATGATGAAATGTCAAAGCATACTGAGCATCTTTCTCTTTGACACCATGTCTGAAATCCCACGTGATCTGTCAAATACTAATGCATGAAAATCCTAACCTCAAAAGAATCACCCATTATAATTATGAACCGATGTGGACCAATTTTTGCATGGTTATTAGAGACCATATACTACCACCACGCACCAAATTTCAGCCGGATCGGATGAAATTTGCTTCTCTTAGAGATTCCACAAGCCAAATTTGGGGGTCCTTTTATATGGGGGCTATACGTAACAGTGGACCGATATAGCCCATTTGCAATACCATCCGATCTACATCAATAACAACTACTTGTGCCAAGTTTCAAGTCGATAGCTTGTTTCGTTCGGAAGTTAGCGTGATTTCAACAGACGGACGGACATGCTCAGATCGACTCAGAATTTCACCACGACCCAGGATATATATACTTTATGGGATCTTAGAGCAATATTTCGATGTGTTACAAACGGAATGACAAAGTTAATATACCCCCATCCTATGGTGGAGGGTATAAAAATATTATTTAAATTAAAAAAAAAGTACTTGTATGAAATTGCAGTTTAATAAATTCACATATTTCTCAAACAAACCTATTTTTTTTTGTTTTGTCATAACAAATAAAGTTTACATAATTGTTAAATTAAAAAATTAAGTTTACATAATTTTTATTGATTACAAAAATATCATATCCAAATATTTTTAAATCTCAGAAATAAAACAAAAATCCAATTAATATTTATTAAATTGTAAAAAATTAAAATTGTATAAAATAGAAATTTAAAATTAATATATTTTTTAATGACAAAAAATCTAATAATATTTTAGTTTTAAAAATTTAAATTAGCACAATTTTTTTAAAAAATTTTAATTATAAAAAAAACATATTTAATTATTTTTAATTTCCAAAAACAAAAAACTAATATTTGATATACATATATATTAAATTGTGGAAATAAATGAATATAAAATTGTAATTTAATAAATTCACATAATTCACAAACAAAATCTTTTTTAGTCTTAAAAAAATTAAGTTTATATAATTGTTATTGATTAATTATTTTTTAAATCTCAGAAATAAAAATCCAATTTATATATTTATTAATATATAAATTTAAATATATTTTTTAATTATATTAAATTATAAAAAATTAAAATTTTATAAAAATTTCAATTTAAAATTTTTATATATTTTATAGTCATTAAAAAATTAAGTTTATATAATTGTTATTGATTAATTATTTTTTAAATCTCAGAAATAAAAAATCCAATTTTTATATTTATTAATATATAAATTTAAATATATTTATTAATTATATTAAATTATAAAAAATTAAAATTTTATAAAAATTTCAATATAAAATTTTTATATATATATTATTTTTCTTTAAAATAAAATTTAATATTTTTTTTTAATAAAGTTCACATAAATAATTTTTAATTACCAACACAAAAACAAATTATTAATTATTCTTAATCTCAAAATAAAAATATCTTCGAATTAATATTTATTATTTATATTAAATTGTATAAAATAAAAAGTGTAGAAAATTGCCTTTGCTTTAGTTATATTACTAGCTAACTAAAGAGGTTAGGAGTTATCTCATATTATTATTTCAGAGTGCTTTTGTGTGACTATTTCTTTTCCTAAAGAGAAAGAGAGCCGTGAGAGTATCTATCTATACTAAACGAAAAAAGCTTATTAGTAAAATGTCAGATACTTTAGCTCAGCGTGTGAAATTTGTCTATAGTTATAGCGGTGTCACAGAAATTGTATTTTTTTTTTTTTTTTTATTCAATTCTTGCCTATTTTTGTTTGTAGGAATTTTGATATGTTAGCCTATTAGTTGTTATAGTAGTCGGTGATTTACAAATAAATTTGGCGGGAAGAGGGTGTGTATTAATATAGATGGTCAGCAGAAAAATTGATTCTGTACTAAACTGATTTTGATTTTGGTAAAGATGCCAAACTTAATTTGGGTAAAGGATATAAAATTGCAGAGATGAGAGAGAGTTTTTAAGAAATCCAAAGGCAAGGTATCTAGCGAATCAAAACGTCATATTCTACTTATGGAAATCAGCAAAATTATGCCCTACATATACACAATATATATATACACTGACATAAAAGCTTGCCTGCAATTCTTATGTAAATGTGTTGCCGACAATATACACAAAAATTTTGATAGTTACTGTTAACATCATAGTGATAATCAAACTGTAACACTATATCGAATCAAACGGACAATACAGTGGTTCATAACAACAACAAACAAAAAAAGAAATATCTCAATTCGACTTTAAAAATTGGTACACTAAAAAAAACAACAAAAAAACACCTCATAAAAAGAGACGGTCAGCACTATCACAAAAACTGCAATAAACTAAAAAAAAAACATCAGTTTGTTCTTGGACTAATATAAAGGTTTTGCTAACCATATATATAACAGTTTGATAGTTACTATTAACATCGTAGTGATATTCAAATTGTAATACTATTTCGATTCCAACAGTCAATTTGTACTTCAAAATCTCACATTTTTTAACAGATAACATTTAGACGAGAACTGGAAAAAGTACCCAATAAAAATAGACAATCAACACTATTAAAAACTGCATAAAAAAATAAGCAATATTAGCTGTTTCTTTCTCTTGTAACAGTTTGATAGTTACTGTACAAGTGGGTTTTAGAGTATATTCAAAAGACTTGGAACTCAAAATTTGCAACAAAAGAGCTGGTAAATTGGCTGAGAAGTAATGTTTGACTAAATTTTCTATAGAAAACAAGTAAGTTCGGCCAGGCCGAACCTTATGTACCCTCCACCATGGATTGCGTAGAAACTTCTACGAAAGACTGCGATCCACAATCGAATTAATTGGGTTGTGGTATCTTAAAACTTCTTAACATCGTTTTCTAAATTGTTAGTTAGTCCACACTTGGTATATATTAGACAAAAAGGGTATTTCACGGTACGTAGAGAGCCAGAATTGAAACATGGGGTCGCTTATATGTGCTTGATATGAACTTGATATGGACCAATTTTTGTGTGATTGGGGATCGATTTATCTGAGGGCTATATATAACTGCAGACCGATATGGACCTAGTTAGGCATGGTTGTTAACGGCCATATACTAGCACAATGTACCAAATTTCAACTGACTCGGATGAAATTTGCTCCTCCAAGAGGCTCCAAAACCAAATCTCGGGATCGGTTAATATGTGGGCTATATATGATTATGGACTGATATGGACCACTTTTGGCATGATTGTTAAATATCATATACTATCACCACGTACCAAATTTCACCCAGATCGGATGAATTTTGCTTCTCCAAATGGCACCGGAGTTCAAATCTGGGGATCGGTTTATATGGGGGTTATATATAATTATGGACCAATTTCGACCAATTTTTGCATAGTTATTAGAGACCATATAGCAACACCATGTACCAAATTTCAGCCGGATCGGATGAAATTTGCTTCTCTTAGAGGCTCCGCAAGCCAAATCGGGTTATATGGGAGCTATATATAATTATTGACCGATGTGGATCACTTTTTGCATGGTTGTTAGAGATCAAATTGTGGCACCATGTACCAAATTTCAACCGGATCGCATGAAATTTGCTCCTCTTAGAGGCTGCGCAAGCCAAATCTGGGGATCGGTTTATATGAAATTTGCTTCTCTTAGAGGATCGGCAAGCCAAATTTGGGGGTCCGTTTATATGGGGGCTATACGTAAAAGTGGACCGATGTGGCCCATTTGCTCGTAAAAGAGGACCGATATAGCCCGACCTACATCAATAGCAACTACTTGTGCCAAGTTTCAAGTCGATAGCTAGTTTCGTTCGAAAGTTAGCGTGATTTCAACAGACGGACGGACGGACCTGCTCAGATCGACTTTATGGGATCTTAGAGCAATATTTCGATGTGTTACAAACGGAATGACAAAGTTACTATACCCCCATCCTATGGTGGAGGGTATAAAAATGTTGCCCAAATTTTCTATACAAATACAATTTTGGCAAAAGATTGTATAGAAATAAAATTATGCCATAGTTGACAAAATTTTCTATAGAAATAAACTTTTGACTAAAGATTGTATAGGAATAAAATTATGACATAGTTGAAAAAAATTTCTATTTCTATATATAAATTTTATGGAGAAATAAAATTTTGACAATATTTTCTATAGAAAAAAATATTGACTAAATTTTCTATAGAAAAAAATTTGACCAAATTTTCTATAGAAATAAAATTTTGGTTAAAAAGTTTGTATAGAAATAAAATTATGACATAGTTGACAAAATTTTCTATAGAAATAAAATTTTGGCAAACTATAGGAATAACATTTTGACAAAATTTTCTATAGGAATAAAATTTTGGCAAAAGATTGTATAGAAATAAAATTATGACAAAATTTGATGTAGGTTCTATCGTTGACAAGATTTTCTATAGGAATAAATTTTTGACAAAATCTTGACAAACTATTCTACAGGAATAAAATTTTAGCAAAATTTTCTATAGAAATAAAATGTTGACAAAATTTTCTATAGAAATAAAATTTTCTATAGAAATAAAATGTTGGCAAAATTTTCTATAGAAATAAAATTTTACAAAATTTTCTATAGAAATAAAATTTTGGAAAAATTTTCTATTAAAGTAAAATATTTCCAAACTTTTCTATAGAAATAAAATTTTGACAAAATTTTCTATAGGAACAAAATTTTATATAGCAATAAAATTTTGACAAAATTTTCTTCAGAAATAAAATTTTACAAAATTTTCTATAGAAATAAAATTTTGGAAAATTTTTCTATTAAAGTAAAATGTTGCTAAACTTTTCTATAGAAATAAAATTTTGACAAAATTTTCTATAGAAATAAAATTTTGACAAAATTTCCTATAGAAATAAAATTTTGACAAAAGATTGTACAGAAATAAAATTATGACAAAATTTGCTGTAGGTTCTATAGTTGACAAAATTTTCTATAGAAATAAAATTTTGCAAATTATAGGAATAATATTTTGACAAAATTATCTATAGGAATAAAATTTTAAATTTTCTAAGAAATAAAATGTTGGCAAAATTTTCTATAGAAATAAAATTTTGGCAAAATTTTCTATAGAAATAAAATTTTACAAAATTTTCTATAGAAATAAAATTGTGAAAAAATTTGGTCAACATTTTTTTTTTTGTCTGTAGAAAATATTGTCAAAATTTTATTTCTATAGATAAAATTTTGACAGTATTTTCTATAGAAAAAAATCTTGAACAAATTTTCTATAAAAATAAAATTTTGACCAAATTTTGTATAGGAATAAAGTTTTGACAATATTTTCTATAGAAATAAAATTTTGACAATATTTTCAATAGAGAAAATATGTTGACCAAATTTTCTGTAGGAATAAAATTGTCACTAAATACAAAAGATTGTATAGAAATAAAATTTAGACAAAATTTGCTGTAGGTTCTATAGTTGACAATAAAATTTTATATAAATAAATAGAAATAAATATAGAAATAAGATTTTGACAAAAAAATATATATAGAAATAAAACTTAGACAAATGATTGTATAGAAATAAAATGATGACAAAACTTTTTATAGGTAATTTTGAAAAACTTCAAATTAGGGTTATTTAGTTTATTTCTTTGGATTATTTAAAATAGTACTTCAACTTACTTAGAGTACTTCAATGTATAGGAATAAAATTTTGGCAAAAATGTTAACAAAATTTTCTATAGAAATAAAATTTTGGCAAAAAATTCTATAGAAATAAAATTTTGACAAAATTTTCTATAGAAATAAAATATTCAAAAAATTTTCTAAAAAAAAATTTTTGAGAACATTTTAAATAGAAATAAAATATTGACAACATTTTCTTTAGAAATAAAATTTTGACAAAATTTTCTATTGAAATAAAATTTTGACAATATTTCCTATAGAAAAAAATTTTGGCCAAATTTTCTACAGAAATAAAATTTTGGAAAAAGAATATATAGATCGTCTTAGAATTAAATTCTGAGTCGATTTAACGATGTCCGTCTGTCGTTCTGTCTGTCGGTCCGTCTGTCTGTATATGCAATTTTGTGTGCAAAGTACAGCTCGCAGTTTAAGTCCGATCTTCCTCAAATTTGAGACAGAGTTTTACATTGACTCAAAGACAATCGCTATTGATTGTGAAAAAATTGGTTCAGATTTAGATATAAGCTGCCATATATATTCATCACCGGTCTGGTCATAATTGACGTATTCATCAACGTATTTTCTCAAAATTTCGGGCAGCCAAATGTTTTGGGACTTTCGTAATATATACAAAATATCAGCCAAATCGGTCTAGATTTAGATATAGCACCCATATATATATTTCGTCCGATTTGCACTTATATGGCCTTAAAAGCCAGATAATTGCCCTCATTTGCTTCAAATTTTGCACAAGGAGCACGTTTTATAGTATTGTTAATTGTGATAAATTTGGTTGAAATCGGTTCAGATTAGGTATAACTCCCATATATATCTTTCGTCTGATTTCGACTAATATGACCGCAAAAGCCAGAGTTTTGCTTAATATTTTGCATAACAATTACGTTCAATAGCATCGTTAAATGTGCCAAATTTGATTAAAATCGGTTCAGATTTTAATATAGCTACATATCTTTCGTCCGATTTGCACTTATATGGCTTCAAAAGCAAAAGTTTTGCCCTAATTTCCTTAAAATTTTGCACAAGGAATACGTTTAATAGTATTATTAAGTGTGCCAAATTTGGTTGAAATCGGTTCAGATTTAAATATAGCTCCCATATATATCTTTCGTCCGATTGACATCCATATGACCACAGAGGCCAAAATTATTCTCTTATTTACGTTGTTTGCTGAAATAGCAGTATTATTATTGTAACTATACATGTCAAATTTGGTGAAAATCGGTTCACATTTAGATATAGCTCCCATATATATGTACGCCAGAGTATTTTAGACCCATTTTCAATGGGAGTTTCCTCCAAATGACCCGATAGTTTCCACAAAGAATACATTTAATATGCTATTTAACCCTCTAATGCCCCAATTTTTTTGCCAGCTGATTACATTTTCAATGTTAACGGCACAAAAGCAAGAGAACTAAGCAAGAAAGAAAGAAAGTAAAATTCAGCATATGCTGCAAAGCCTCTTGAATAGTTTCAAATAATTTTTCTTTTTATTTTGCCCATTTTTGTTGTTTTAAGGTGTGTTTTACTAAAAGCTTCTTTAATAAATGAAGCCCGCCTAAAGACGGGCTTGGGCATTAGAGGGTTAAGTGTGTCATTTTGATCTAATATGGCTAAATTACTCACATCTTACACAAAATTCTGTGATGATTTCCTTATATAGTAGTCATATCCTACACACTGTAATGCCAAACTTTCCACAGAACGGTCGAATTTTAAATAAAGCTCCGACTTGTGGAAATATCGCCCGAATTGGCCATATAATATATCATAACCCACAAATCGCCACTGCTGAGTAGCAAAAATTGTAAATATTACTCAAATTGTCCTATACCTCCAATACGTATGTATCGCCCGATAAATCATAAATGTTTTCTTGTACAATTGTATCAAAATTGGCCTAGCTTTCATCCCAGGGTGCTAGCCGATTTAATTTTTAATTCTGGCGATTTTGTAGAAGTACAAAAAATTGTCTCCAAATCGTTTCAGGTATAAATATTTGTATATGCGAATATAAACGTTGATAATAACTCCCAACAAATTTGAAGGAGTTGAGATGGTAACACAAATTTTGGTCTACATAGTGGTGAAGGGTATAATATAGTCGGCCCCGCCCGACTTTAGTTACTTGTTTTATTTAGATTTTTGTTAAAATGTTCTAGTAATTTTTGTAGATTATTTTTGACACTAATGGCAACCGTGCCTGTGGTATTTGCAATAACGTGTTGCTCCCTGAACAATCAGTTGGATTCACAAGAAGTATATAATCGGGTCTATTCAACGGTTAAAAACTAGAAGTGGCTATACGTAATAGGTATTTTTAGTTTATGTGGTATCAAAATGAACTGAATAGTCTAAGTGAGCCTGAACAAAAAATTAAGTTGCCCCTTAAACCTAACCTAAAGTCTTAAATTTTATTTATCTAATACAAATCTCTTTTTCTGCTGACACATTCGGGTATATGGACAAATTAAAAAAAAAAACAGTCCTTTCTGCAATACGAAAACAAAAACAAAGACCTATAGCAGGAAAAGGCGAATGGGGGTTGTTTCAATTAAAATTCTATATCATTCCAAGGCTCCAGAAAATCTATAACATTCTAAATTCTCTGTAGATCACATTACGCTAAATATCTCATCCTAATGATACTCTAAACGTGCTCTAGGTTTTCCCTTATCATCCACAAAGAATACCACAACTTTATGGGATTTTTTTACTGTAGACAAATCCAACGATGATGAAGATTCCTTTGTTGTGCTTATTGTTGTAGTTGTTGTTGTTGTCGACGTAGTCATCATGGTACTTGAAGTTGTTGGATTGGTACTGGTATTGGTTAAGGAGGAATTATGACCAGTATGACCGGACGTTGTCAGAGATGCTATTGCTATCGTTGTTTTATTCGTTTTATTATCAACATTTAATGTTGTTGGCTCTTCTACTACTGATTTAGGATTTTGTATCGTTGTTGCCACTGACACAGATTTTATAGGTAAACCTGCTACTTTGTTGGGATCTTTTGCTGCTGTCACCGATGCTTGGGTCATAACAGCTTTTCCAGACATTTCGTTGTCTCTTTTGATATCCGTTTTCTTATCCAATTTCTTATTTTCTAATATCCTTTTGGTCATAACATCTTTGCGTTTGGCAACCAAAGGTTCATTATGTCCAGTATCTTTACGTATAATGGGTTTCATTTCCGGTTTGGGTGTTTGTGGTTTTGGTATAGGCGGTAATTCGGGTAAATCACATTTGGTCTTTAGATATCGATAGACAGTGAGTACCCTTTCCACCAGACGATTGATGTATTTATTAGTGGTTCGATCAACAATGGAGGGAGCTTTAATGCAATCATTTCCACCAAATTCGCAGACCTTAAAGAAAATATAGAAAAATATTTTTTTGTTTTGTTTTAAAATTTAATGAGAGGCTTTAAATATTTGTTTGTTTACCCTATAATGCTGCAATATGCCATCTGTTGGTGGGACATTTAGTGAACCCTTACCGGGAGCATATTCCCAAACAAAATGATTGCCAGCCTCAACAACAGCTTCAGGGCGACAGATATATTTCGAGCGTTGCTTTTGTGGATGTAGTTTAAAACGCCTGGAAGAAAACAAGATCAAAGAAAGTTAGAAAGACTAATGAAAAACTAAAATCTCATACACTGAAAAAATAATTAAGTGATATTAAAGATTATGCAAAATAAATTTTTGGATGCGAAATTTAACAAGTATATACGGCCGTAAGTTCGGCCAGGCCGAATCTTATGTACCCTCCACCATGGATTGCATAGAAACTTCTATGAAAGACTGTCATCCACAATCGAATTACTTAGGTAGGTGGTATCTTAAAGATTCTTAACATCGTTTTCTGAATTGTGAGTTAGGCCATACTTGGGACATATGTATTAGACAAAAAAGGTATGTATAGGTAAGTCTACAAATAATTACGAATCAATATGGACTTTTGCACGGTACATAGAAAGCCAGAATTGAAATATGGGGTCGCTTATATGGGGGCTATATGCAATTATGAACTTGATATAGACCAATTTTTGTGTGATTGGGGATCGATTTATTTGAGGGCTCCATATATATAAAATAGACCGATATGGACCTAGTTAGACATAGTATTTAACGGCCATATACTAGCACAATGTACCAAATTTCAACTGACTCGAATAAAATTTGCTCCTCCAAGAGGCTCCAAAACCAATTTTCGGGATCAGTTTATATGGGGACTATAAATGATTATGCACTGATATGGACCACTTTTGGTATGGTTGTTAAATATCATATACTAACACCACGTACCTGATTTCAACCAGCTCGGGTGAATTTTGCTTTTCCAAAAGGCATGGGAGGTTAAATCTGGGGATCGGTTTATATGGGGGCTATATATAATTATGGACTGATATGAACCAATTCCTGCATGGTTATTGGATACCATATACTAATATCACGTACCAAATTTCTACCGAATCGGATGAATTTTGTTCTTCCAAGGGGCTCCGGAGGTCAAATCTGGGGATCGGTTTATATGGGGCCTATTCATAATTATGGACCGATTTCGACCAATTTTTGCATGGGTGTTTGAGGCCATATATTAACACCACGTACCAAATTTCAACTGAATCAGATGAATTTTGGTCTTCCAAGAGGCTTCGGAGGTCAAATCTGGTGATCGGTTTAAATATATGGGGGCTATATATAATTATGGACCGATGTGCATGGTCATTAGAGACCATATACTAACATATACATGGTCATTAGAGACCATATACTAACATCATATACCAAATTTCAGCCGGATCGGATGAAATTTGCTTCTCTTAGAGGCTCCGCAAGCCAAATCTGGGGATTGGTTTATATGGGGGCTATATATAATTATGGACCGATGTGGACCAATTTTTGCATGGTCATTAGAGACCATATACTAACACTATATATACCAAATTTCAGCCGGCTCGTGTGAAATTTGCTTCTCTTAGAGGCTCCGCAAGCCAAATCGGGTTATCGGTTTATATGGGGGCTATATATAATTATGAACCGATGTGGACCAATTTTTGCACGGTCATTAGATACCATATACTAACACCATGTACCAAATTTCAGACGGATCAGATAAAATTTGCTTCTCTTAGAGCAATCGCAAGCCAAATGTGGGGGTCCGTTTATATGGGGGCTATACGTAAAAGTGGACCGATAAGGCCCATTTGCAATACCATCCGACCTACATCAATAACAACTACTTGTGCCAAGTTTCAAGTCGATAGCTTATTCCGTTCGGATGTTAGCGAGATTTCAACAGACGGACGGATGGATGAACATCTCAGATCGACTCAGAATTTCACCACGACCCAGAATATATAAACTTTATGGGGTCTTAGAGCAATATTTCGATGTGTTACAAACGAAATGACAAAGTTTATATACCCCCATCCTATGGTGGAGGGTATAAAAAGTATTAAGGACAAATTTCTTTAAAATAATGAAATTCAATCAAAATTTTTTTTTCAGTAAATATAGGACACACATTTTCTAAATTTGCGTCCCTACGTTAAATTCGCATGTCTTTGAACTAAGTCTAATTTTCCTTCAAGTAAAGAAACACATTTTTGATTTAAAGAAATTATCCTTAAATTAACTGAAATATTGAAACCTTAGATTTAAGATAAAAACGCTTCAAATATAGGCTAAGACTTATTTTGAGGATTTAGCGTCTTTGGTTTAAAGTTTTTTTGGAATTAAGAAAACATTTTATTACTTTGAAGCATCCGTTATAATTTAAATTTTTAAACTGGCATATATTCGTACGCGAGTACCTTTATTAATAAACCTCGAAAAGAGAATGACAATTTCGTAAATGAGATATGTATCCTAATTTTAATTTTATTGTTCCTTTGACAAAAATTTTATTGCTTTAGAAAATTTTGTCAAAAATTTATTTCTATAGAAAATTTTATTTCTATAGAAAATTTTGTCAGAATTTTATACCAATAGAAAATTTTGTCAGAATTTTATTTCTATAGAAAATTTTGCCAAATTTTATTTCTATATAAAATTTTGGCAAAATTTTATTTCTATAGAAATGTTTGTCAAAATTTTATTTCTATAGAAAATTGTGTCAAAATTTTATTTCTATGGATAATTTTATCAAAAGACTTCTATATAAAATTTTGTCAAAATTTTATTTCTATAGAAAATTTTGTTAATTTTTTTATAGAAAAATTTGTTAAAATTTTATTTCTATAGAAAATTTTGTTAAAATTTTATTTCAAAATGCTAATTCTATAGAAAATTTTCTTAAAATTTTATTTCTATATAAAATTTTGTCAAACTTTTTTTCTGTACAAAATTTTGTCAAACTTTATTTCTATACAAAATTTTGTTAAAATTTTATTTTTATAGAAAATTTTGTTAAAATTTTCTATATAAAGGGTGATACGGTCAAAATTTGGTCAATATGAACTTGACGTATTTCTTTCAATTTTGCATTTAAAAAAACTTCAACACCCCTCATTTTGAAGGTGTGTGTGTTTAGAATGTTGCTCCTATTTTGAGTTTGGAATTCACTCTTCAGTTGTCAAAATGTCGTCCAAGCAAGAAGAGCAGCGTATCAAAATTTTGCTCGCGCATCGCGAAAATCCGAGCTACTCGCTCGCAAAGCTGGCCAAATCGCTAAAAGTTACCAAATCAACCGTTACAAATGTAATTAAAGTGTTTGGAGAACATTTGTCGACAGCCAGGAAGTCTGGATCGGGGGGAATTCGAAAACTGGAAGCCGCTGAGACGACAAAGAGAGTTGCCGGTAGTTTCAAGCGAAACCCTAACCTCTCTCTCTCTCCGAGATGCCGCAAATAAGCTGGGTGTATCGTCTACAACCGTGCATCGAGCCAAAAAACGAGCCGGACTATCGACTTACAAGAAGGTAGTGACTCCATATCGCGATGATAAACAAAATACGACGGCCAAAGCTCGATCCCGGAGGCTGTACACGACGATGCTGACGAAGTTTGACTGTGTGGTAATGGACGACGAAACCTACGTCAAAGCCGACTACAAGCAGCTTCCGGGACAGGAGTTTTATACGGCAAAAGGAAGGGGAAAGGTAGCAGATATTTTCAAGCACATAAAACTGTCAAAGTTCGCAAAGACATATCTGGTTTGACAAGCCATCTGTGCCTGTGGCTTGAAAAGCAGCATTTTCATAGCTTCCGGGACTGTCAACCAAGAAATTTACGTGAAAGAGTGTTTGAATAAACGTCTGCTGCCTTTCCTGAAGAAACACGGTTGTTCCGTACTGTTTTGGCCGGATTTGGCAGCCATTACGGTAAAAAGGCCATGGAGTGGTACGCCGCCAACAACGTGCAGGTGGTTCCCAAGAACAAGAACCCTCCCAACACGCCAGAGCTCCGCCCAATTGAGAAATACTGAGCTATTGTCAAGCGGAACCTAAAGAAGACCAAAAAAACTGCTAAGGACGAGCAGCAGTTCAAGGCAAACTGGCTTTCTGCGGCGAAGAAGGTGGACAAGGTGGCTGTACAAAATCTGATGGCAGGTGTCAAGCGTGAGGCCCGGCAATTCGGATTTGGAAAAGCGACTGAATAATAACTGAATATTTTTCCTGAATTTTATACTAATTGAACTTGAAAAACAAATTTAATTTGATTTTTTAAATAAACGATTTCACCGATTTTTTTCCCTTGACCAAATTTTGACCGTATCACCCTTTATAGAAAATAGTGTCAACATTTGATTTCCTTGGAGGAAACTATGTCTTTTATTCAGAATTTTAAACCAATAGAAAATTTTGTCAAAATTTTATTTCTATAGAAAATTTTGTCAAAATATTATTTCTATAGAAAATTTTGTCAAAATTTTATTTCTATAGAAAATTTTGTCAAAATCTTATTTCTATAGAAAATTTTGTCAAAATTTTATTTCTATAGAAAATATTGTCAAAATTTTATTTTTATAGAAAATTTTGTCAAAATTTTATTTCTATGGAAAACTTTGACAAAAATTTTATTGATCTAGAAAATTTTGTTAAAATTTTATTTCTTTAGAACATTTTGTCAAAATTGTATTTCAATAGAAAATTCTGTCAAAATTTTATTGCTTTAGAAAATTTTGTCAAAAATTTATTTCTATAGAAAATTTTGTCGGAATTTTATACCAATAGAAAATTTTGTCAGAATTTTATTTCTATAAAAAATTTTGCCAAATTTTATTTCTATAGAAAATTTTGCCAAATTTTATTTCTATATAAAATTTTGTCAAAAATTTATTTCTATAGAAAATTGTATCAAAATTTTATTTCTATAGAAAATTTTGTCAGAATTTTATACCAAATTTGCCAAATTTTATTTCTATATAAAATTTTGGCAAAATGTTATTTCTATATAAAATTTTGTCAAAATTTTATTTCTATATACAATTTTGTCAAAATTTAATTTCTATATAAAATTTTGTCAAAATTTTATTTCTATAGAAAATTATGTCAACATTTTATTTCTATAGAAAATTATGTCAAAATTTTATTTCTACATAAAATTTCGTCATATTTTATTTCTATAGAAAATTTTGTTAAATTTTTTTATAGAAAATTGTGTTAAAATTTTATTTCTATTAAAAATATTGTAAAAATTTTAATTCTAAAAAAATTTTGTCAAAATAATATTTCTATGGAAAATGTTGTAAAAATTTAATTTTTATAGACAATTTTGTTAAAATTTTATTTCTGTAGAAAATTTTGTTTCTATAGAACATTTTGTCAACATTTGATTTCCTGGGAGGAAACTATGTCTATTATTATTCCTATTATATATAAAGCACTCAAATATATGAGAGATTTGAACATTTTCATTGAATATATATATATATATATATATATATATATATATATATATATATATATATATATATATATATATATATATATATATATATATATATATATATATATATATATATATATATATATATATATATTATATATATATATATATATATATATATATATATATATATATATATATATATATATATATGTGT